>NC_088301.1:27315794-27567290 GCF_032854445.1 Liolophura sinensis | reverse complement strand
AGTGGAAAGTTCTTCCCTACAGCAAAAAGCAAAAAACTACCGGTCATTCAAATAACAGAGAACAAGTGACCTACACAGATAGCACAAAGTGACATACACAGATAGCAAAAGTGACCTACACAGCCCAAATAAAATCAGTCAGCATTGTTTTCTCCATAATCATGAATATTTTGAATCTATTTTGCAGGTTATTCACACACTGGGACCCAAGCCAGGGCAGGTCACTGAGATCAGTTCTCTGAAGTCACAGCTGGCAGAAAAAGACAGAAAACTGGAGAAGTTAAATGTTAGTACATATAGAGAAATGAACAGTAACATCAACTTTGAACTCCCGTTTAATCACATACATATACCTACCTGGTTTCAAGGGCAGCATCATTTGTGTGAATGTGTAAATGATTGCAATTCTCAGTTTGGACAATAAGAGAGCCCATTTTTTTTTGGCTCTGTCATCTAGTTTTGTTTGATTTGCTACCGATCAGCCTCTAATCAATGAAGTTACCAACTCTAATCCATCCTCCTTTAGTTCAGCTTAGCTTTAAGTTGGATGGTTTGACCAGTACCTTGTAAGTATTGGAGGTTTGGCCAGTAAATTGTAAGTATTAAGGGTTTGACCAGTACCTTCTAAGTATTGGAAGTTTGACCAGTACATCTTAAGTATTGGTGATTTGACCAGTACCTTGTAAGTATTGGAGGTTTGACCAGTACCCTACAAGTATTTGAGCCTTGCAAGTATTGGTGGTTTGACCACTACCTTGTAAATATTGGGAGGTTTGACCAGTACCTCGTAAGTATTGGAGGTTTGACCAGTACCTTGTAAGTATTGGAGGTTTGACAAGTACCCTGCAAGTATTTGAGCCTTGCAAGTATTGGTGGTTTGACCACTACCTTGTAAATATTGGAGGTTTGACCAGTACCTCGTAAGTATTGGTGGTTTGACAAGTACCTTGTAAGTATTGGATGTTTGACCAGTACCTTGTAAGTATTGGAGGTTTGACCAGTACCTTGTAAGTATTGGATGTTTGACCAGTACCTTGTAAGTATTGGAGGTTTGGCCAGTAAATTGTAAGTATTAAGGGTTTGACAAGTACCTTGTAAGTATTGGAGGTTTGACCAGTACATCGTAAGTATTGCAGGTTTGACCAGTACCTTGTAAGTATTGGAGGTTTGACCAGTACCTTGTAAGTATTAGAGGTTTGACCAGTACCCTACAAGTGTTTGAGCCTTGCAAGTATTGGTTTGACCAGTACCTTGTAAGTATCGGAGGTTTGACCAGTACCTTGTAAGTATTGGAGGTTTGACAAGTACCTTGTAAGTATTGGGGGTTTGATCAGTACCTTGTAAGTATTGGAGGTTTGACAAGTACCTTGTAAGTATTGGAGGCTTGACCAGTACCTTGTAAGTATTGGAGATTTGACCAGTATCTGTAAGTATTGGTAGTTTACCCTGAGGTCCTCAGTTTCCCACCCCTCACATATTTGACAGGCTTTATAACTATGCACAATCATACTCCCTACAACGTTTGTGCTTGTCTCTTGAATGTTCACTTTACACTTCCACATGTAACAAATTTTGTACCAATATCTTAACACCAAGGCCCGTGATGATGAGACAGGAAATGCTGTCAGATAAAACAAAACACTCTGTCTCAACCTTCATTTCTGTCGATCTCAATACATATCACCATGCATTCTCTTTATAACAACATACATTGATGAATGCTTAATGTTATAGGTTAAGCCTGAACAAAGCCACTTTTGTCACACGCTGTGAGAACTGTGGTCCACAATATATCAGTACATCAAGCCCTTGGTCAGTGATGTGCAGCTTTGGATCCAGCTCATGGTGAATTGTCTTCATTAGAAATCGTGAGGGCTATTTAACATGAATTTAATGAATGCGTTATACATACAAGTTTCGTGTGCGCTCGTTTGCAGAAGGAGTACGAGAGAACACGCACAATGAAAGAGCAGGAGGAAAAACTTATAGTGACAGCCTGGAACAATATGGTAAGTTTTCACCACGGCCAACAGTTTTATTGGCAAATATCAGAAATATTCTGTGTTGAAACGTTCTTTTGGTGGCCTATCACACTGGATATCGCGTTTTTTTTTTTCGGTGGGGGGGAGAGGAGGGGTTCTCGAAACAAAGCTGCCTAGTTATTTGATTGTTACGTATTTTAAATTTCTTCTGTAAAAATCCAAAGGGTATTTTTTTTGACACATACAGAAGGAAGATGGAGGATCTATATTCAGATGTATTAAGGTCATAACTGAAGTGTACGCTCATCAAACCAAGAAAATGAGCTATTAAACTTGACAAGCCATTCCGCAGTCTCTTTCCCCTGCTCGTATAATTGCAAGATTTCTGCAGAACTTGAATGTACTTCCGATAGGAGTAGTATTTTTCTTATGACTAATTAGTATTGATTCTTATTGCCTGTGGTATATAATACTTATTTCGCAGTGTATTTAGTTGATACAAAAGTAAGGGTTATTTTTAAGTGGTGTATATTTTACGCTCCACAGGGTATGCAGTTACACCGCAAGGCAGCAGAGGAACGGTTAGCCAATGGCGGCGCCGGCCAGTCATTTTTAGCGCGTCAGCGCCAGGCGCACACAAGGAAAGGACAGACGTATTCTACCCTTCAAAATAACAATGCCGCCAGATGAGCAGCAGAGGTCCTTTAGAGAGGACCAAATTATTTAATTTCTAATTTTACTGCCTTGATATCTTGATATGAACTGCATTTACATATCCATCATGGTATGGAGAAGGTTTATTCACTGATTCTTGAATATCTGAAGCAGTGACCTTAGAGTTAGAATTTCTGAAATATTTAGGCCTGGCTAGGAGACAACACCTGTAAAAGGATCAAAGGTCAGGCTACATTCGGTGTACAAAAATACTTGCCAGTCTTTGTATTTCTGTTGAAAATTTTGAACTTCACTGTCAGAAAAAGTATTTATTTTACAGGAGGATGAAGGAAGAATATTTTACTCTGTAAGTTCAGCAATGGATGCCTTTGAAAAGTCACAAAAATTTAAAAGCGATTCATTCGGTTGTTCAGGAGCAAAGGAGACTGCGTTTTCTGAAATTGCTGGAGATGAAGAAAGTCTGTTCTGAACAAACTATATGCAGCATTTTACGTCGAAGGATGATGTCTGAACACATATGGTTAAACGAAACCCTGACGTGTAAACTCAGAGCTGTGCATAAAATTTTCTGACATCAAAGGAAAGATTTGACCTGTTCATCACTCTGCTATCCTCACGTGCTATGTTCTGTTTCTGAATGAAAACCATGTGCTTCTGGAAGAAGAGTGCATTTATGGAGGGTGAAATACATAGCTGGTTATTTTACATGTGGATTAAATTTTTGTTCCCGTTCGCTAATATAAATTTCTCTCCCAGCACGCCCATCACCCCTACAGAGTCTTTAGAAGTAGACAAGGGAAGTCAAGTCCAATGCATTTACCGGTACCAATGTCATACTCACTAGATGTTCCTCTACGCAGGGACGTATGGATGCGTGATTTGTACTATATTCATGCATGATTTGTACTACATTCAGGCGTGATTTGTACTGCATTCAGGTGTGATTTGCACTATATACTGTATTCTTGACGCTGACAGTACTCTTTACGAGGATGTATGCCAGCTGTCATTTCCTGACAGCTTTCAAAAGAAACAGCCAAGATTTTGGCTGCGATTAATAGGACGTCAGGGGCCAGTTTCACAAAGATATCGTATGTGTAAAATAGTCACACATGTAGGACTTGGTACGGTAATAGTGACATACAAAATATCGTACGATAAAAAAACTTGTCGTACACCACTTAGGGAACGTGGGTGCAGTCCTGCATGTATAGCTGCCCTGCAGTGTTTGTTTTGTTATGTTTTTTTTTTTTTTTTTTGCTGTGCTAAAGTTGCGGTTTATATTGATGAGTTAATTTGCAGGCACTTGGTTTATACACATGCAATGGGTCCAGCATGTATATGTTTTGTGAAGGTGTGTTAGCACAAAGCTCTGCAGGCATAGGCTTTGTACAGGGGTGTTGACACAAAGTTCTGCAGGCATATGCTGTATACAGAGGTGTTGACACAAAGTTCTACAGTCATATGCTGTGTACAGGGGTGTTAACACAAAGTTCTGCAGGCATATGCTGTGTACAGAGGTGTTGACACAAAGTTGTGCAGTCATATGCTGTGTACAGGGGTGTTGACACAAAGTTGTGCAGTCATATGCTGTGTACAGAGGTGTTGACACAAAGTTGTGCAGTCATATGCTGTGTACAGGGGTGTTGACACAAAGTTGTGCAGTCATATGCTGTGTACAGAGGTGTTGACACAAAGTTGTGCAGTCATATGCTGTGTACAGAGGTGTTGACACAAAGTTGTGCAGTCATATGCTGTGTACAGGGGTGTTGACACAAAGTTGTGCAGTCATATGCTGTGTACAGAGGTGTTGACACAAAGTTGTGCAGTCATATGCTGTGTACAGAGGTGTTGACACAAAGTTGTGCAGTCATATGCTGTGTACAGGGGTGTTGACACAAAGTTGTGCAGTCATATGCTGTGTACAGAGGTGTTGACACAAAGTTGTGCAGTCATATGCTGTGTACAGAGGTGTTGACACAAAGTTGTGCAGTCATATGCTGTGTACAGGGGTGTTGACACAAAGTTGTGCAGTCATATGCTGTGTACAGAGGTGTTGACACAAAGTTGTGCAGGCATATGCTGTGCACAGGGGTCTTAACACAAAGTTCTGCGGCCATATGCTGTGCACAGGGGTCTTAACACAAAGTTCTGCAGCCATATGCTTTGTGTTGGCATACACAGTATGCTTGCAGAATATGCCAATGCCAGTTTCATGGAAAGTACAATTTTCATCATTAATATGTAGTTGTGATCACCAGCAAAGAAAGTTCTGCAAGAATATGCATTATATGGGAAGAAGAAATGTTGCAATATTTTTTCACAGCTATAAAAGTTAACAAACATTTCCAGTTTATCTCAAAGCCTCAGCATTTGGCAGTACACATTGTTATGGGGTAAAGGAATGGGGTCGTCAAACTGTGCCAAGTGAAAATGGTCCGATATGTCTTAACCTGCATCGTGTGATGGAAATTGCAATTGATTTAATTTGCCATGTTATTTATTCTGTAGGGTATGTAATGCCTTTAGATACATGTAATCCGTTGATTGTCCATGTTTGACCAAAATTGTGGTACGCTGGTGCCGATAGCGAGTTTAATTACAGGAGTGAAATTAGAATTACACGTAGCTTTGTTCTCTTTGCTTGGCTTTGACATAATACCAGTTGACTAATTTATTGTGAAAGTAGTGAAGTTTGTGATGTAAGATTTCTTGGCTGCGGTCAAAACTGCTAAGCAGGTTTTACTCAGAATCACTGTTTAAGATAAAAGGTTGGTCATAAAGCTTTAGAGAAAGAGATTGATCGATACATTGATTGATTGTTTGAATGAATGATGTACTAAAGCTGTACGCTCTTTGACTTTTCTATACACAGCATAAAGTATTTTGCTGCAGGTTTGGTAATTTATCAGTTGCCCGTATTATAAGGGAGGGATCAAAACGATGTGAGAATATGATGTGAGTCCTCTCAATGTGCATGTAAGATACAAAGGCTTTGTCATCACGGTGTAACGTGTAGGTGATTAAAAAGATTGCTTGGACAGGTATGAACATTGCTTGAACCAAACGCATTTGTTACTCTGTTCATTCTTGGATGCATGGGAAGCACATAATGCATATATGATAACACAGTGTTATGTTGAACTGTGTCCAAATGTGGGGTATTTAACACTATGCCCAAACAACTTCCAACATGTCTTGAGCAGAAATAAAGGATCATTAACACTGCATGAATGATACACAAAAGGAATGCCCACTGCATTGTTGAGTTGGGATATTTTCTTCCATGAATGGTACACAAAAGGAATGCCCACTGCAATGTTGAGTTGGGATATTCACTTCCATGAATGGTACACAAAAGGGATGCCCACTGCAATGTTGAGTTGGGATATTCACTTCCATGAATGGCACACAGAAGGAATGCCCGCTGCAATGTTGAGTTGGGATATTCACTTCCATGAATGGCACACAGAAGGAATGCCCACTGCAATGTTGAGTTGGGATATTTTCTTCCATGAATGGTACACAAAAGGGATGCCCACTGCAATGTTGAGTTGGGATATTCACTTCCATGAATGGCACACAGAAGGAATGCCCACTGCAATGTTGAGTTGGGATATTTTCTTCCATGAATGGTACACAAAAGGGATGCCCACTGCAATGTTGAGTTGGGATATTCACTTCCATGAATGGTACCCAAAAGGGATGCCCACTGCAATGTTGAGTTGGTATATTCACTTCCATGAATGGCACACAGAAGGAATGCCCACTGCAATGTTGAGTTGGGATATTCACTTCCATGAATGGCACACAGAAGGAATGCCCACTGCAATGTTGAGTTGGGATATTCACTTCCATGAATGGTACCCAAAAGGGATGCCCACTGCAATGTTGAGTTGGGATATTCACTTCCATGAACGGCACACAAAAGGAATGCCCACTACAATGTTGAGTTTAGGTATTCACTTGTAGATCAATTGAACTGAGGGAATCATATTTTTTGCAAATTGGTCCTACCTGCTGTGCAACGTCACATGCAAAAAAAGAGTGTTTTTCAAAAACCTACGACCCCGAACGTTAAAAGAACCTCATTCATCCTTGCAACTTATTCATTGAACACAACCAAAGCTTAACAATTCATTTAGTTTGTTAACCCCTTTAGTTACTCTGCATCTCTCATGTTTCAAACTAACAATGCCATTTGGCACGCTGCCAGAGGAGCTGTGGAGCTCCCTTGTTTTTTTTTTTAAATTCCCACATCTGCTTATATGGCAAACTTGGTACATAGGCCTATATGCATATTATGAGGCCGTCTTTTTTGTTCATGTAGGAATGAAGATAAAAATGTGTAATAAAACACAGATATCACACCAAAGCAGAATGTTTCGCCTGCAATTTAGTGGCAAGTGTTTCTTAATTGGTGTGGTTTAATATCGAACGTAAGAGCAAATAGCGCCAAAGGAATATTACGTAACCACGCTTTGTTTTCCAGACCAACTCATTTTGAACAACCTTTTTTTTTCTAATTTGTCGATCTCACAGGAGTTTGTTGGGCATGTTTAGGCGTGCGTGTATTGATGACCTGTAATTGATTTTTACCTGAAACCTGTATGCTGCTTAACTTTTTATGTTATTGTGTATGAACTGTGTCTGATGTTATGGTGTACCAATGAGATGATTCCACATAATATACGAGCATTACTTAAGGGGAGATAATTTCACCACTTCTGATACAGAATGGCCAATATATGTCCTAAAGACAACCAAGCAATGTGTTAGCCATCTTATTTCATACTACATGGCTATCCTTGGCATATGGTTGCACTGTGTAGCTACAGTGTATTTTATCGTCATAAACAGTATACATGTGCCTGTAACATATTTTATGTATATGCCAAAATGTGTCCTGGTTTCTCCATGCTGTACTATATGCTATCTTAATATATGACCTCTTTTTCAGGTTTACTAATATTATTTACATGTACATTTAAGGTAATGTAGGAGAGGGTTTGTTACCTTATGAATCGAGACCTGGGAAAATAATTGATGTCAGATGAAACCCCCTGCACCTTACATTACAACTGCTGCTTTAAAGCTATTTTTTTATTGGCCGGACAGCATTAGCTCTCTCCAAGTTGTATCATTGTTTTACTGCTACACATGCACGTGTCCTTTTGTTACCAATCTATTACTCATTGTATATCCCATATACATGTATTGATTAGCATTTGTGTATTATTAAGGTTAAGGTCAGCTTGGCATATTTTACTGCTAGACTGAAATTATAGAATTTGGCAGGACTTATTGGTAGTTCTGCACCAGGAATAACTGCATGTGAAGAAATCTGTGGTGTGAAACTTTTATGTCGTATCCTATCAATGCCTGGTGTATTGAATATCAAAACACTTCAATTTGATATGTTAATGTATACTTGTATATACATATCTATTTTAATAAAACTGTTACCATTCTATTGAAATATGGGGCTTTAAGTTCTGAAACATTTCTGAAATCAAACAATTTTCTTATGTTTCTTTGTTCTGCAAGGAACAGTTGTTCTTAATGGCACAAAGTACCTGCACAACAGTCCATGGAGGCAATGTTGAAGTATTTAGGAAACCTTCAACAGCGGTTCCGAGATGTAAATGACGCACTGACAAGAGTCCGAATTCAGCAAGTTTAGAAAATCTTCAACTGAGCGTTCTGTAATTTTTACCACGTCACATAACAAGCTTAGAGGGTAGTGAGTTTGGAAATCCTTCAGCTGAGGTTCTACAATGTTTGCCGTGTCACAGAACAGCTAGTGTTAGAAAAAAAGAAAACCTTCACCCTAAGCCCGACGCACACTGAAGTTATCTGCTGTTCCAAATTTCATTCGTGGCACTTGCCTTAAGCAGATAGCTTCTGTCTGCGGTCAGTTTTATGAAAGATTTTTGTCATTCATGACGCTGAGGAAGATATCTATCGTGTCTGATAGTAAACTCTGCCACGCGTGGAAGATTCCTCGCTGTGTGCGCTGAGCGAAAGCTATCTCCTCTCGTTTCGCGTCAAAGCGCAAGCGTTACGGCGGTCACATGACAGTTACAATGGAGGCCACAAGCGACCTGGTAGCAGACGCCATCCTCGAGGATAAACTTAGTTGACATATGGCCGGACTACCCTTGTTTATACAATGTCAACTCGGCCGATTTTAAAGACCGAGACAAACGGATGTCGGCTGTGAAGGACATTGCGGCGAAGCTTGGACAAAGTGGTGATTACGTCCCTTACACCCTCATTAAACAACGCCTCACCGATGTTTTGCGGCACACTGAATTGTTTCGTCGCCGCGAACAACGAAGTAAAAGAAGTAGCGAAACAATGTCTTCCTCATCCACCATTTTGACTATCATGTGACCACCGTAACGTATGCGCTTTGACGCGAAAGCGAGAGGAGATAGCTTTCGCTCAGCGCACACAGCGAGGAATCTTCCGCGCGTGGCAGAGTTTATCAAACACGATAGATATTTTCCATAGCGTCATGAATGACAAATATCTTTCATAAAATTGACCGCAGACAGAAGCTATCTGCTGAACGGCAAGTGCCACGAATGAAATTTGGAGGAGCAGACAGCTCTAGTGTGCGACGGGCTTTAGGTTCTGAAATGTTTACCATGTCATAGAAAAGCTTTTTGTCAGAAGACGGTGAATTATCAGCTCTAGTTCTGTAGTGTTTACCAAATCATAAACAGCTAGTGTCAGAGAACAGAAAACCTTCAGGTCCAGTTATGTAATCTTTACCATGTCATACATCAGCTAGTGTCAGAGAACAGAAAACCTTCAGCTCCAATTCTGTAACCTTTACCATGTCAACTAGGGTTCTTGAAAATATCATGTTTCGACTTAATCCATGCTCACATGCGTATGCCGAGCCATCGAAATGCTGAGATACAAATGAAGCCAAATACCGCTTTACTACAACGATAAAACTAGTATAAAAATAATCAGTATCATGGTGTGACAAACTTATCTTGTATTGGTTCATCAACCGTTGATCGACAGTTGAACGTTCTCCAACCCAAGGAAACACGGAAAAATGTCTAAATCAGCAGACACAGTCAAAGGTCTCCAACAGTTAGCATAAGTAGCCAATATATATAGTAACTCGAATATGTAGTACAAGTGGATATAGATGTAAATCAGCATAGAAGTTATTGAATAGGCCTATCTAAATTAGCAAGCAGGGCTAAGTTAAATGTCTAAATCATTTGGCCTCACTCATTAAAAGATCTAAATGAATTTCCAGAAGTGGCCGAAAATCTAAATCTTCATTTGATTGCATGTTGTAATACGTGTATATCAAAAGAAAACATCGGGACTTGCCCTGTCAGAACAAAGAATTTATGTGACGTTTGAGAGATAGCCGATATCCCAAGTGTCTGCACGCATATTAGTTCCGTTTGAAAACTGAGTGATTTCACTTAACATGGATGCGTGGCAATGCATGTTGCTAGTTAATTCTGTAACCATTGTTAAAGCTGAAACACATTGAACAAACGTATATAGCTTAGGTCAAGCTGGTATGTTCACGATGCCAACAACAACATCATTTTAATCATCATTAACCTTTGAATACATTGATTACTTTCCCCTGGAAAACACCTGGTTTTCGGGATGTGCACAATGCAGCTGTGAATTGTGGTCAATTTGCTTAATTAGTGGAACATGTGTAGAGGCTGACCAACGATGATATTGTGCTCAGGGTTTATCTATAATGTGGCCGCAAATTGCCAATGGCACTCTTAATGGAAACACGCAACGGACCCTCTCTCTAACCAGTGCCAAGTTTTCCAATAAATCATTAATACAACGGTTTCTTCATTAATGGGCGCTAATTGTTCGGAGCGATTCACTGGCGAGAATCGATATTTACATTACAGGTAAGACATCCGGTTGGTGCCGGGTGTCAGTTCCCCAGGTGGATGGCCATGAAAGTACACAATACTAATACATCATCGTAAAACCCCCGGATGAGCGAATGGGCGTTTGTGTCTTTGGCGACAGCAAACACGGAAAGGTGGGTGCGTGTTGATGTGTTACACGACCAGATTTGGCTCAGAACCTTTTACTCTACAAAGAATGAAGTATGTGGTACGCGAACATCCTCTTATGTGTTTGGAACTTCAAAGGGTAAAGTCAACTATAATGTCATTCACTAAATGTACTGACTTCAGTCATACAACGTTTACGGTACATTTGGAATTCAGCTAGTTGAGTGTAATACTGGATCCATGCGGTGAACCCATAGCGTATTCTTGCTGGTACTATGCCAGAATGTAAGTGTGATACTCCTGGAACTGTTAAATGGTTAGCTGCTTATGTATAACCCCGGACATGTTGTGAAAGGTTTCAACACCTGTCTGCAAGTGGAAATTGACTATAGATGAATATTTCTTGTCTGATACAGCGTTCAGTACGATCATCACAGTGGTGTGTAGACTTCTACCCAAGGCCTATTCTGCTTTTGTACGGAAACAAGACGTTTTGAGGGCACGGAAATATCAGACCGGAAGAAGGGCAAGATTTTTGGAACCCCAAAACAATGCTGTGACTTTCTGCTGACAGAGAGTGTAGATCTGTTCAGGTGAATTCTGTGTCCTGTAGTAAATGTAATGAAGGAATGTAGGCCACATCTGGAACGGAAATTCCGACTTGCAGTTGAAAAACAAAAACATCTTTTCCATTCAAGACATAAATTGGAAACTTATTTGGATTTGAAAAAGATGTCCGCTGTGTTAGCGTATGGCATTTTAATCCTCAAACATATACCGTGAATTGAGGCGTAACGAAATTGAACTTCAACGTGAAAAATAGATAGAATGTTCGGAATTAAAAATCACCTGAGAAATATATTTATCCGCGTGATTAAAACGGTCTACACGGACGGCAATACCTTGTATTGATTGGTTCCGTATGGTAATGTGTGACCGCAGTACTGGAAAAGTAATTTTACGTATATGGACTTTAATAATCTGTTATATCAATCAGTTAAGATTTTCGCGAAAATCGCATGCAATGAGGTGCTAGTAGAAATCACCCATGAATAATGCCATATTTCCCCCGATCGAGCCCAACAAGGTAAATATTGACTGACACTCAATAAAGTGAGCCGTGACCGACCTAAGTTCAAGGGACAAGAGAAAGAGCTTTAATAGATGAACCACATGTTATATTTATAATCTTCTCTGTGTGTGTTTGGTTGGAAAGTTTGTACAGTTTATGCGTTATGAATGGAAAATAGACAGTTAATCCACGATGGAAAATAAAGAGAGTCACAAAGTGAATGAGAGTGACGCTTATCCCCTTGATCATTCTATGTCGAACGTGGGCAGCCTATCCGCAATACCAAATCATGGCGACAAAACTGAAGGCGGCGTAACCAGTCCTTCCTATCAAGCAAATACTGATCCAGTGTACGAAGAGTTTGCGGTAAATCCAAAAAGGATTTCCAGTGCCAACCAACTCTTGCACCACATGCGAGTTGTTGCCCTTGGAAAACCAGAGCCAAGAATGAGAGTGACGAGTGTGAGCAGTTCGTATTATCCAGAAATCTACCATGATAGTACAGGGGTTAAGATGACGGTCAGACCGGTCCACCACGGATGGCAACTACAAAGAGAGGCTAGGATCTGAAGTGTTCTGGGAAGATCTCGTAAACTTGACCGAAGGCAACGAGCAGGAGGTTCCTGAACGCAAAGATGCCGATCATGGAACTCTGCCTGCCATGGAACCTGAAGGTCCCTTGGGCAAGAAAGGTTCCAAAGGATCCACAGATTCGCGACCGAAGTCCTCCGCAGTGAAGACAAACGCGCGTCAGGCGCTCCGTCGAGCGAGTTGCCAAAACTAACAGGCAAGAATGCTGAAAGCAAAAAGAAGTCATCACGACGCGTGTGCAAGTCCCTCCACAACCTCTGGTACGGTTTAATTCCAGTGGAGACTTTAAAGCAGTTGTAGACGATCTCTACGGGAAAAGTGATAAGCGAAAGCAAACGCGAAACCCACGAAATGGACCAATATCAGACGCATGGCCGTGCCCAGTATTAAAAGTCAAGTTCGGAGTCACACAGAGTTTAAACAATAGGGGCCAATGTTTTAACCCTAAAACAGCGGGAAGAAAAGGCGATTAAACTGAAAGAAGCTGCAGCACACGGCTGGAGGGTGATCGGTGGTACATAGAGCACCAGCGTCTCCGAAAATACGCCAGTGGCGGTGCCCTCGGGGTGGACTGTGTTAAAACAACACCTGAACAATATGTCTGACGTCGGCAACGCTCGACAGGATATCTACAAGCGATACGGAGTGATTCCGACTGAGCAGAGAGACGGCTCGTTTAAAACCGTCAATAGTATGCGTCCCAGGAAACGTGCTTTAAAACTGGTGGCTTTCAAACCGTAAAGCAGACTACCCCTGAAAAGAATGTACCCAGAACACCTGCTTTCAGACAAACCCTTCTTAAAATGAATGCCTCCACCTAAATCACAGCTCAGCAGCCGTGATTATGGTGTATTCAAGTATTTCTTATCCTACTGGTCAGTGAATTCGGCCCATAATTCTCCTGCAATTACCAGATACACTTTTCCTTAATTTATATTTATTTATTTATTTATTTATTTCATTGGTGTTTTACGCCGTACTCAAGAATATTTCACTTGTACGACGGCGGCTTGAACTCACAACGACCGCATTGGTGAGAGACTCCTGGGTCATTACGCTGCCTTAATTTATACGCATATTCAACGCATTCTTATTATTAACATATGTCCATGCATTCCCTTGAAGTGAATCAAACGGAACTTGATCGTAGTGAGAGTGCATCATAACACGCATGGCTTCTCGCCATTAGAACTCAGTCGAGGTCCAGGCTGTTGTCTGTTTTCTGTGTTGATACATTTTATCCCTATTCACTTTGTCTCTCGCCTGAAACTATTATTTATATCACAATATAGTGTATGGAACTGCTGGTCACAAAAGGCTAGAAGGAATTCAAACTCATAAACGAATTGCTACCCGATCACAAGAGAGTAGTCCCACGAAACTGTAGTTTCGGCCAGATCATGCAATGGAAAACACTAGGCCTATACCTATCCTCAGATGCAGTTATAAACCTTGGATTCCTGTTCTTTGTGACTGAAACAGTACTTTCTATATGTATACTGTTGCCTTATAACATTTTATTTATTTATTTATTTATTTGACTGGTGTTTTACGCCGTACCCAAGAATATTTCACTTATATGACGGCGGCCAGCATTATGGTGAGTGGAATCCGGGCAGAGTCCGGCGGAAACCCACAACCATCCGCAGGTTGCTGACAGACTTTCCCACTTACGGCCGGAGAGGAAGCCAGCATGAGCTGGACTTAAACTCACAGCGACCCCGCATTGGTGAGAGGCTCCTGGGTCATAACGCTGCGCTAGCGCGCTAACCAACTGAGCCACCTGACATCATTGGTTTCTTGTACAATTTAGGAAAATATATCTGACATCAGTACTATATTTCCTTGAGTATATCAAATGGAGAAATGCATACTGAACCGGTGATATAACCCTCAATTATATAAGTTTGATAATATCCATTTGAAGTAAAGGCGTGATTTTGTTCATCAATCCCTGTGAAAAATGCAAGCATGTATGGTAATATTCTTAGTGATCGAAACTGATCATGCATGAGTTATCGATCTGTTGATCATGGATCTATGTGATATCCGATATAACTATTTATTTATTTATAATTTTCACAGGTGCTTTACGCCGTACTTACCAATACAAGTATTGCTATTTTCTCACTCCGGGCGGTAATGCTTCTTCCTTGTTTATACCTTAAACTTTATCGGCTTGAACCACAACGGAAAATGTTATTTAACCGAGACTTCAAAGTTAGTTTAAAGAAACATCATTTCCAGAGCAATGATAAGCTATTGAATTTATCAGAAAATGTGTTGTCTGAGTTCATGATCCTAAACTGAGTTCTGTTTTTGCTGTAGATTATTCCCTTATAGCACGCACATTTTTGTTATAATTCTGCGCTAAGTATGACAAGTTATTACAATAAAAGGATACGTTCTAGCATCCCTCAGACAACAGACTTTCTGTTCAAATAAAAAGATTATTATTTATATTTTTGAGTGCACGAAAACGTTCCATCCTCATGCCATCGTGACAGGAGAAAAATGTGATGGCCCTTCTCCAATATCGTATACTTGCTAGTCGTTCTGCCATACAAGAAATGGGTTCCTTCTGGCCATTAAGGCTATATATGGTCGATGCCAGTCGGCCATTACAGAGTGTGATGTTTGGTGTCGTTGTTAGGAATGTTCAGCAAGGCAATACATCTATATCACGGCTCTTTATTGGACTGTCTATGCAGACACCATGCACCCTCGTGAAATAAGTGAAACTATACGTATATGCAGAGTTCCCAATTATCTGTACAAACCTATACATGAATGGCCGCCTTAAAGCATACACGAAAAGGTATAATGTAAAACAAAGAGTATACCTATTGTTTTAAGGGAAATGAAGAAAGTTATTCCAAATTTGAAGAAAAAATCACTTCATAGAGGCATGTGTTTTGTATCTCTTATTAGCACCTATTGCTATGTGTGTTTGTGTGTGTGTGTGTGTGTGTGTGTGTGTGTGAGAGGCTCCAGAGTTATTGTATTACGGATGCACCTCAATATGATTGCATTTATTCTGTGTGACGCCCACCATGCATGACGTTCTCGTCTCCATGAACTTGTCGCCACCATGACCTTGTCGCGATTGTGGCCTTGTCGGGACGACCAGAGCTATTTTTCAAAACTAATGGACAGATCTTCATCATATTTGTCTCGAATCTTCGTGACAGTTAGAAGCTTTAGAATTAATCAACTTTAATTGAGTGCCCGTGCGCTCGTTCGTCGGTATATTTTCACATTGTAGCTGGCGAAGATTTCCCGAGGTCGGTTTCCTTCCACCATAATGCTGGCCGCCGTCGTATGGGCCTAAATGAATCATAAATGTAGTCTAGTATGCTTGGGTTATACATCGTTTGTATATATATATATATATATATATATATATATATATATATATATATATATATATATATATATATATATATATATATATATATATATGCCGAAGACACCAGATCGACGAACATGACACCACACTGATCCTATCACATTATACTGACACCGGGCCCATACCTCCTGTTTCCTTGCTCTCTCAGTGATGAGCGCCAAGCGAAGCAGCCGGCAGCAAGTACCAGTATACAATTTTTGAAGTCTCTGGTTATGATCCGACCTGTGGACGCCCTAAGCATAAGGCAATATATATAGGACCTACGTATATCCTATGATATACTGGTCTTAGGAAGTGCTGGCAGGATGCACATTTGGTTGAAATAGTCAAACATTTCCTCGTTAGTAGACCCATTATTTATTTGCTTATACTAAATGCAAATTGTTAAACGACCGTGTATGAAAAGCTTTTATTTCTTGGCTTAGGCGTATTACTTAATTACCAGTTCGCGTATAGCTTCGTTGTCGAATATCTCATGGAGCCTTTTGGAAAAAGCAGGTGGGTTAAATTTGTTGAAATTCGGCATTCTACCGGTATAAACGTTGTCCTACACACAGTGTACGTGATAACTCATTTAACCAACAGTACTCGTCAGCCAAGAAAAAAAGGTACGAGTCAGTCAGTGCTTGGCGGAAATATAAGCTAGGTCATGCGGTCGATAGCACATCATTTATTGAGCACGCTGTGTGTGACGCGAAATTTTGGACTGACAGCTTCTCGTGGATTTTGTGCTTGTGCTAAACAAAGCAGCAGAAGTGCTGAATTGTATCTCCCATCTCCTCGGCTGTCGCAACACTGGTTGTTCACTTCACTTTTCCAACTGAAACCTAGAAGCTCAGTTCGTGGGAAAAGCTTGAGTCGGCATTTGGCAGGCATGACTTCACAACAACAACAACAGTCGGCGTCCATACCTGGCAACGAACTGAGACTGTCATGGAAGCTGACAGCGGAAGGGATTGCTAAAAGTGCGGACGAACTGATGACCAAATCTAAAGCCGTCCATGATGCTGTAGGGGCATTGAAACCAGATGAAGTAACATACGAAAATGTGATAAAAGTAAGACCCCTCCCCCTCCCTCCCTAATGTTCATTCCATACGTGCACACAGTTGGGTCCGAAAGACTCCAACTCCTTTTCTTATATTGGCCTAGCGTCGTTGGAGTCTCGACGCTAACAGTATTAATTTCGTACTCAACATAGGTCCAGGCCGATTCTCTTTGTTATCAAACTAGACTGATACAAATAATAGACCTCATAGAACCCAACCTAAAGACCTGCTTTCTGCACCCACTGCAACGCCACCATATGGCCTTACGAGCTTTAGAGTAGATTTATTATAGCCATAAAGGCTTCCATGGCACACGCTCCTCAACCGTGTCCGCCATCTTCCCATTGCTAGACTTTGAAGTAGGACATGAGCATAGACCTATATGTAGCTGTTCAACATGATGCAGAAAGTAGGTCTTGGTAGGATGGTATCTTCTTTTTGCACGAGACTTGTGCGATAACGAAGAGAATCGGCCTGGACCTTCGTTGACTACGAAGTTTACACTGTTAACATTGAGATTCCAACGACGCCAGGCCAATATAAGAAAAGGAGTTGGAGTCTTCCGGGTGGGAGTATACAGTTAGTTTACCACTTTCGGATCACTTTTTATTCTCTCATGTGCAAAACCGATTCTGCTTCGCATAGTGCCATCATCTGTATGTCATTTGCAGGCAAATTCTTCATCTGTCTTCTGGGTACCATTTTTTATGTCTTAAAAACTTCTTGTGAATTTACCAGGCATTTAAGTGGGTGACGAAAAATTCAGTAGTTGTGGATCAGTTTGACCAATTCCGGATCACGCCATCTGTTGACCGTGAAGGTTATGGTACGAATGGAAATCACTCAAATATAAACATCCCAAAATACTTTTGACCCATTAGCCGGTCAAGGCCGTAACATGAACGTAATCTAGCAAGAAAATCCGGTCAAAGGACTGCTTCCATCCTTAACGGGGACAGAGTGCGCTCCCAGCTATGACGTATCTGTATTCAGCTACCCCATCGGCGAAGTTGGCTAAATACGCGATCCTTAATGTCCTAATCGGGGCCTCCGTGGCTCAGTTGGTTAACGCACTAGCACAGCGTAATGACCCAGGAGTTTCTCACCAATGCAGTCGCTGTGAGTTCAAGTCCAGCTCATGCTGGCTTCCTCTCCGGCTGTACGTGGGAAGGTCTGCCAGCAACCTTTGGATGGTCGTGTGTTTCCTCCGGGCTGTGCCCGGATTCCTCCCACCATAATGCTGGCCACCGTCGTATAAGTGAAATATTCTTGAGTATGGCGTAAAACACCAATCAAATAAATAAGTATCCTAACCCACTTAATACATGGTTTGTCCGCAAGACATTTATGCCCCGTTTGTAACCATTGACACTGACCTTTATTTGATATTTCCTCACAAAATGTCGGCTCGAACTTGGAAATAAGGTCTGTTTTGAGCTACTCAGCCCGTGGTGACATCATCTTGATGTCTATTGAGAATTTGACATCATGTAAAAGATTTATCTAGTTATTTATAAGTATTCTAATATATAGAACAGCTCAGCATGCAAAGATGATAGTAATGTTATTTTGAAAGCTTAATGTAGAGTGCAGAAGTATGAAGAGCCAGAAACTTTTGAAACGAAAAAAAAATTTATACTGTGAGAGTTCTTTTTTTCAAAAATCAACCACAGGTGTGCATGCGCCGCACACAAAGACAATAGCTGCACGAGTTAATGAATTATAAGTAATTAAGTAAGAGTATGTAATTACCACTCGTATTCGAGACGAGTGGGCTTACTTCATCTCATTTCGTGGCATATATATACATATACACCACGGAATGAGATAAAAATTGTCCAGAAGACCACGAAGTGGTCGGTGAATGTAATTCACTTGAATTTTTTTCGTTCTGCCGAACCAGTCGGAGGAAGGCTCTGTTCCTATATGGAGCTGTGAACTAGACCTGACCCAATATTAATAGTTCACAGCTGATTTCTTGGCTACAACTTAGACAGGCTTTTACAGGTGTTCTGGAACTACTCCCTGTACAGCAGTCCGAGTTGGCGCAATTTCATTGTTATAGACATAACTTAGAAAACTACTTACTACTGTAATTCTTCAACCTTTTTGTGTGTTTATTCAAGTGTATCTTAATGAATAAGAAGTATATTCAAGTGTATCTTAATGAAATTGTTCAGTGTACAATGGTACAATTATGGTTTGCTAAGCCCAACCAGCGTAGTTTTATCACCAAAATTTGCATAAAAGTTGCATAAAATGCAGTGAGAGTTGCTCTTTGATATGCAAAAAGGATGAGGAATTAGAGTGTTGTTATTTGGCCCCCTGTTAAGATTGATCATCCAGGATTGATCAACCAGGATTGATCAACCAGGATTGATCAACCAGAATAACCTGATCGAAACCTGACACTGATCGAAAACCCATGATAAACATATTTGAATTGCTTGTTTTCAGACCCTGGCAGATGGGGACTGCGAATACTCTGTGAGGAGAAACAACCTAGATTTTGTCCAGCATGTATTCAGCGACAAAGCTATGAGGGATGCTAGCGTGGAAGCTGATAAAAAACTGTCAGAGTTTGATGTAGAAATGAGGTGGGTTGCTGTCATTATTTATCACAGTTGGTGATAGAATGTGTAGTTTGTACAGTAAATGACTTGAAATTTGCCCCAAAAAGTCATTTTTTTAGAGGCAAATAAGGTAGCAGGCCATGGTCCGATTGCTTTTCAATTGCTAAGACTTGGAAGATGCAGGTTCCAAGCCTGCCTTGAACAGGGCGACCATTCCATATAATGTATAAAATACTCCTGTTACATCAAAGAAGAAAACAGAGCAATCACTTAGCACCTGATGGGGGCTGCGGGATTACACTGTCTTAGCACGCTAACCAACTGGGCCACGGAGGCCCCCACAGTGATTTGAAGGCCACATCATCATACATGTGTGGAATAACCTTCTGTACCCAACCGTAGCCTATGATTGAGTAGCCTATGATTGAGTAGCCTTTGATTGAGTAGCCTTTGATTGAGTAACCTTTGATTGAGTAGCCTGTGATTGAGTAGCCTATGATTAATACTTTCACCTATATGTAGTATGCTAACTTCTCTGACCAGCTGTAGACACGCAATTTGATAATTGCATTGTGTAAATTTTCAAGTATACAGTATTCAGGGATCAAAAGGTTTGTTCATTCAAATGTTTTTAACAGCTCAGTGTAAAAATGATGACCTCAAATTAAGCCCAGATCATCACATAGACAACTTTGTTATCATGATGATTTCAGACACTTAAATGAGTGTTTGTTGTATTTTTTACAATGCAGTCTTAATACATTTAATACCTTTGGCTCATATTTGACAGGGGTGGGGGGGGTCCGAGGCTCAGTTGATTAGTGCAGCGAAATGACCCAGGAGCCTCTCACCAATGCAGTCGCTGTGAGTTCAAGTCCAGCTCTTGCTGGCTTCCTCTCCGGCCGAAAGTGGGAAGGTCTGGCAGCAACCGATGGATGGTTGTGGATTTGTGTTGTGCTCTGCCTGGTTTCCTCCCACCGGGATGCTGGCCGCCATCATATAAGTGAAATATTCTTGCGTACAGCGTAAAACACCAATGAAATAAATAAATCATATTTGCCGACCTCAATTTTGTTGAGGTCATCACTCTGAAGAGCACATCAAATGAAATATAAAATATTTAGAGCCCTGAATATTTGAGCCAATACATACATGTTTACTCTGCATCATAAGCCCTGTGTTACATAACTCCTCCACCTGGTGTTTTGACTGTTCATGTCAGCATGCGTCAGGATGTGTTTGATACCCTGGTGACCTTCCAGAAGAAGCAGGGAGATGGATTGAAGCCCGAGGCATCGAGGTACCTGGAGAGGCTGATCAAACTGGGCAAGAGGAATGGTAAGTCAAGTGTAGTAGACAACGGGCCAAAGTTGCTGATATACAGTCAAGTTGTTATGCCCCCTTGCGAATGCACCCATTCGTTGGTGGTTGTGTCTTAGGATGTGTGTGTTTGTCATAGCCTTGATATGCAAAGATATCTCAAAAACTTAGTAAGTTTTGCTCAGATTTGATTCACGCTTTCTTACCACTATTGTTAGGATATAATTAATTTTGGAAACATTGCGTTATTTTTGTCGTTTTTAGCAGATTTTAGATTTGGACAATTTTCCTTGCGCTTGAGTGTTCACTGTGAGCAGTTCTAAACTACCCAGTGTTGGTAAATGCTTCTCTATATATTTCCCCAAAAGTGGGTCAGGGCATATTTTGTAAACACCTATCACAGTGTCATGTTGCTCTATGTCTTTCGAGGTACATGTGTAAAGCTATGACATAATAGCCCACACATTCATACACATATTATACATACATATACATATACCTGTAAAGCAGTGGGGCCTCCGTGGCTCTGTCGGTTAGCGCGCTGAAGCCTCTCACCAATGCGGTCGCTGTGAGTTCAAGTCCAGCTCTGGCTGGCTTCCTCTCCAGCCGTAAGTGGGAAGGTCTGGCGGCAACCTGCAGATGATCGTGGGTTTCTCTGCCCGGTTTCCTCCCACCATAATGCTGGCTGCCGTGGTATAAGTGAAATATTCTTGAGTACGGCGTAAAACACCAATCAAATAGATAAATAAATAAATGTAGAAAGCAGTATGAACAACCCATCGGTTTCATTTGTGCATGAAACCGATGGCTTGGCGTTCAGCATGAGGGGATAGTGCAACGACTGGTTGACCCGTATCAGTATAATGGATTGGATGGGGCGGCTAACTTGCGGTAAGTCGTCTCAGTGAAGCAGCACTAGATAAAAGAGCGGTGGAAATGCGTCCTGCAACAAGGAGGCACATTACATACACCCTAAGGATTCCTTCGTTGTCATATGACTGAAAAATTGTTAAGTACGACGTTAAACCCCAAGCACTCACTTACTTATTTCTTTTTTTTTTTTTTTTTTTTTGCAGGCTTACATTTACCCAAGGAGAAACAAGAGAAGATTAAAACTATCAAAAAAAGGATGAGTGACCTAGGAATAGACTTCAACAAGAACTTGAATGAAGAGAATACAATACTAGAATTTACGGTAGAAGAGCTAGGTAAGGGGAGACAAACACAGTTATTTTAGAACAAGGCTAAGCAGTAGTGGAGACTGTGCTGACCGCAGTTAAGATTAGAATTCAAGCGAGTGACTATATCACAAGATTTACAGAAGCCAGTTTCTGGGGACCCATTCTGTGGTGTTTGTAGCCCCCACCACCCCCTTGAACATATACATGTGAGTTGTTTGGAAAGGTATGTAAGGTCTGAGTACGTACATTATTGATTTAGGGCTGATCAAATTATAATAACCATATTGTGATATTATATTGTCAGTAAGTGGGAAGGTCTGCCAGAAACCTGTGGATGGTCGTGGGTTTCATCCGGGCTCTGCCCGGTTTCCTTCCACCATAATGCTGGCTGCCGTCGTATAAGTGAAATATTCTTGAGTACGGCGTAAAACACCAATCAAATAAATAAAGAAAGAAATAAATATTATATTGCCAAAGAATACCCTAGAAAACGTTTCAGAATTCAAGTTTCTAATTTTAATATAAAATTGTAATAGATGGCATTATAAGTCATTCTGTCTCTGTGTTTGCTTGTCAATCAGCCAAATTTTTAACCTCCTCTGTCTTGTCATGGGCCGTTGGCACACTGAGTTGGCTGAGACCAAGAGAACTAAGGCATCTGTACTTGTTTTCAACTAAACTGTTTTCTAGAAGTACCCACTTATATATTATATTGATGATTTGATCTTTATTTTTCAACAGTTACCTTAGGATTATTGCATTTATTAGAATAAACGTTAGTAATGCTCAGGTTTTGCTGTTGTGGAGTTGGGAGCTGGCCTTGGTCTAGTGGTGCTTGCTTTAATTCACTGGTATTCAAACTCGGCCCTGGCCAGGGAATATATAGATTTGTCACAGTCGCCCTTTGTGACAGTAAATTTGTGTGGGCTTGTGCACAGTCTAATGTTTATTGATGACGACTTACCTTTCACCAAAATAGTGTGCATATCTGTATGTTGCATGTGGGAAAGCTGGTCAGAAACTTGCCCAAAGTCAGTGGTTTAAGCTTGAGTTTCATAAAACAGGTGTGACGATATGTAACAGTCTAAACTATCGTGTTACTTTCAGCTGGTCTGCCAGAAGATTTTGTGAAAAATTTAGAAAAGGTAAGTCTTCAAAGATGTTATGATATCTATTGAGCATTTGTGAAGAACGGACATTTTCTGAATTTTCCTGGAATCCACTGGAAAGCCCCAGGGGAGCATCTATTTAGGCATGAGTGTTCAATTTTAACTTATAATTGTCCTAGTGTACTAAAGATTTAATGTCCCATTGATGTCCGTTCATTTTTCGTCGTTTCATTAATATTTTTTAGTTTGATTCAAAGCCTATTATTTTCGGAGAAATGCGAGTCCAATTTAAATTGCTGATCCATTTTGCTTTAGATTGGATTGTCCGTAAAGTGTTTTATGGAGTTTATTCTGTACCTTGTGAAATACAGATGTTTGAACCTGCGTTCACAGAGAGCAGACATTGTCTTCAATGCCAAAGTATAAAAGCATGCAATCTGATTAAAATCAGAATGTATGTATATCGTTTCATAACACACTCCCTATCCCTGGTTCATTCAAGGGGTGTGTCTCTTTCAACCAATCACAGATGCGCTGCTGAAACAAGGCAGCAGTCATGGATAGACCCGAAGCAGACCGAATCCAGGACAAAAGCCCCGTTAACGAAAATCCAGGCGGACAATAGCCCCGTGAACAAAAATCCAGGTGGACAATAGCCCTGTGAACAAAAATCCAGACGGACAAAAGCCCCATCGTCTTAATTAAATGACAAAACATATCTGACAGTCTAACAAACATGATGTTAAATATTTGTTGGCGGAAAGTCATATAGTGTGACTTGGTTTTCCTGTCAAGTTTGCAGGCATGTGATTTAATTTAATGTGTTCAGTATAACAGATGTATTTAAAAATTTCGATTATTTCGAAATTTAAATCAAATCATATTATAGTTCACAAAAAAAATATTATTTTTGAATACTCTAAAAAATAATAATTTGTTCTCATAGGTTACTGTGTGTTTTTTTCTAGGTTATATGCCCTACATGGATGTATATGATAAATATAATGAATCATTGATCCTAACATTAAATCAGAAACATTCAGTATTAACTGCATGTTTTTGAACATCTGTACTCTGAAAGATCAAACCCTACACGGCTTGTTTCTTTTGTTTTCTGTGGTTAAAACAACTATTTTCTTTAGAGGTGTTAGACTGTAGCATGTAAATTTCCAGGATAGGGACAACTGACAGATTTCCAGGATAGGAGTAATTGACAAATTTCCAGGATAGGAATAAATGACAGATTTCCAGGATAGGAGTAATTAACAAATTTCCAGGATAGGAACAAATGACACATATGAGATTTGTGTTCTTAGAACAGGAAAAAAAGTCAAACACATGCTGCAATACAGCAGTTGTTTACCATACTTGTAGACTTCTTTAGTTTTTGGGTAAGCGTGGAATGGAGGTCGAGCATTCTGTATACGACTGAGTGATATGTAGCTCTTTCCAATGTCATAAAAAACGGTTAGAATTCGTGGAGATTGAACAAGTAAGAAGGAGTTCTATTGATTGCAAACATGTAATGATATCTGAAAAACGTCTCTTCAGGAAGAATGTTTCAAGTTTTCTTAAACAAGCAAACAGCTTTTGTCATTTACGATATGCATTTAATACTGACCGTGGGGTTTTGTATGCGGGGACTTTTGTCTGTCCCCAGGGGGTAACTTGGGGAAAATCTTATGAAGCCATGAAGCCACAGCATGGCGGCAAAGTCAATATCTGACAGCAAAGCAAGTGACCTCTTGTCATGGCTTCAAGAACAAGTTAAAACTGTATTGTGGCAGTTTCAGATGTAAAAACTGAAGAAGGAGCAGGAAGAAATATTAGGATGTTTGCTTTATGTACCGCTTTATGTGCGCTCCTGTGAAAGTTTTACATTGGGATCGTACCATTTTCTTGTTGTTGTACTCCCATCAGCCAATTGTTTCAATATGACAAACTTAAATCTGCAGAATAAACACTTGTTTAAAGGAAAGTTATAATGTGTTTTTACGTGTCCACCATGTTGCTAAGCCAAGCTTACTCCTCTGCGGGGAAATGGGAATTCCCCATCTTTTCCAACAGACATTGACTGTTCCCGGCAAATATAAGCCCTTTAGAAAGCCTCATATTGATTGGCTGGAATTGGCGTTAGTGACCTTTAGTTGTTTATGTCCTCTCACTGACGGTCATTGAACGCACAGGGGATAGGAAGTGTGTCAGATCGTTGTGAGCGAGGCAATGTACATACAGTCTGATTTTAATGAGATTGAGAAGCATCCCAAGTTGGGTTGAATTGTAATTTAGTACCTGGGAAGGTCTGCCAGCATCCTGCGCAAAACATCAATCCAATAAATAAATAAATAAATAATTGTAATTAACCATTGTTTCTTTGGTACATCTTTTGTGTGACACAAGCAGTGTAAATCCGTCTTTTGTTAGACTGTTTCAGCACTGTGCAGGTAACCATGTAAAGGACATGTTGCACGGTCAACAGCTTTCACACTGGGTCCTTGTCAATTTAGAAGCTTTTTGTCCTGAGTTCCTGTAGGAAGCCTTATGTAAAATTTGGATTTTTCTTCATTCTTTGTTTCAGACAGAAGATGGAAAGTGTAAAGTGTCCCTGAAATACCCACATTACTTCCCCTGTATGAAGAAAGCTCGTAACCAAGAGACTAGGAAAAAGCTGGAGATTGCTTTTCATTCCAGGTGAGTTGTCCGCTTCGGGAGCGGTGGATCCAGGATCAGTCCTGGGTTGAGTCACACCTAAGACTTTAAAAAGAGGAAGTTGTGACTTCCTCGCTAGGTGTTTAGCATGAAGGGGATAGTGCAACGACTGGTTGCCCCGTATCAGTATAATGGCTCGGGTGGGGCAGCTTACTTGCCTTACTTACCCAAGTAAGTCGTCTCAGTGAAGCAGCACTAGATAAATGAGCGGTGGAAATCTGTCCTGCAACAAGGAGGTAGATTACATACACCCCAAGCATTCCTTCGTCATCATATGACGGAAAAATTGTCGAGTACGACGTTAAACCCCAAGCACTCACTCACTCACTCCAGGTCAGTTACTGAGAAGTTTTTGCTACAGTTTGCTTCTTCTTCAAACAATCAGATAGATGTAATTCCAGATCAGAGGCAATGGTCCATTCGTCAGTAGGTATTTGTGCATTGGTTTTTGAGGCATTTATGTATGCTGACAGTTAAATGTGTTGATCACTGCATGGATGATGACCGTTAAATGTGTTCAACACTACATGGATGATGACAGGTAAATGTGTCCATCACTACATGGATGATGACCGCTCATGCTTGCTTCCTCTCCGGCCCCCTATCATCCAATAAGTGAAAAAGTCTTGAGTATGAAGACAATAACAGCAAACTCTGTTGGTTAGCGCGCTAGCGCAGCATAATAACCCAGGAGTCTCTCACCAATGCAGTCCCTGTGAGTCTAATGCTGGCTTCCTCTCCGGCCGTACGTGGGTAGGTCAGCAACCTGTGGATGGTCATGGGTTTCCCCCGGGCTCTGTCCGGTTTCCACCCACCATAATGCTGGCCGCCATCGTATAAGTGAAATATTCTTGAGTACGGCGTAAAACACCAATCAAATAAATAAATAAATAAATTTATCTCCTGAATATTGCCATGATGCGAGTTCTATTCAGATGTTCCTTTTTGTGTCACACAGTGACTTGAATGTGATTGTTCCAGATGTATGAAAGAGAACTCTGCAATACTGGAAGAACTGGTGAAACTACGGCATGAGGTAAAATCCTAAGGACTTTCTGTGAAAATATTCGAAAGATTCTAAATTGATTCGAACATTTGTCCTTCAGATTAATAGAGGCTTCACTATCTGAATGGGTCACTTACATATGTCTTCTCCAGCGTAATTCCGCAGAGTGAAAAGCAAAACTTTTCTTCTCAGCTCACAAACTTGAACCTATTAAAGCCTGGTTTGATTTATTAGTGAAAACTTCATAAGGTTAAAACCAGTCAAATAGAAAACAGATCTTCAATCCATTGTATTTTTGTTGTCTGTTATTCAAATTACATGTTTTAAAGTTGCGAAAAATTGTCAGTATTTTGTGCTTTTGAATATTTTGTACACATGATCCCCATATTTCCCCTCCCCTTCCCAGAAAGCAGAGATACTTGGCTACTCCACCCACGCTGAGTTTGTCCTGGAGATGAGGATGGCGAAGGATCCGAAAGCCGTCAGCACGTTTTTACAACAGTTGTCCGAAAAACTGCGACCTCTGCAGGCAGAAGAAGTGAAACTTTTCTTAGAATACAAGAAAGATGAGGCAAGTTTACCATTAATTTGAAAGATCTTCAGGTAAAACATTAACTGGAAAGTTTGAAATCATTTCTAGAAATTGAATGGAACTAATACTGTATGTGACATAAAATTGACTGTCTTCTTATAATCGTGTTTTCCTTAAGGCTTCAGTGATCAGTATTTCAGTTATGTAACCTGATGTCGTGACGTGATTGGTGATAGTTGTTACAACAACTTTGTTGTGAGAGACCAAATTGGGGCTGATATAAAATATACTTCAAAACTAAAAAATTTTTTCTTGCTTTTTGGCATATCTTTCATCATTTCCTTAAAACCATCATGTTCGTTTAATGTCTCCTTTAAGGCAAATTTGTGATCAGCAGTTTTGTTATGTTCCTTGTAATGTCGTATCTTTTTTTCTAAAAAGTTGATATTTTAAATTTCGGCATATACATGCATGACGGCTTTCATCTTAATTTCATCACCCCTCGGGCTCTGTTGTGGCAAGTAAAAGCTATCAGTATGCTATTGGCACATTATATATAAAAGCAATTTTGCCAACTAGCATGAAATATAAATTTTTATATTTGAACAAATATCACTGGAAGAAGTTCTGGCATGTAATGGGTATGTTGTGATGATAAGTATGTCTGTGCTGCAGTGCGAGAAATTTGGATTTGAGTTTGACAACAAGATAAACATGTGGGACTACCGATACTTTATGAACATGGCTGAGGAGAAGAAGTACGCTGTGGATCATGACAAACTGAAGGAATACTTCCCCATGGATGTCGTCACCAAAGGACTGCTGGAAATTTACCAGGTAAAATCCCTGTGGGCCTGATCGTTCAGTGTTTCTCGCATATGCAAGATGGTTCCAGTCTTTGTAAAAAACACAATGTCTCCTGTTATGGTGCAGTGTTGTGAATTACTTCTTTGTGAGCATGCAGAAAGAGTATGCCTCAACACTCAACTCTGAGAGGTTTGAGCAAGGAAAAAGGACTGGTTGGCCCAGTGTCAGTATAATGTGACTGGGTGAGGTGTCATTTCGAGTGTGTTAGGCATGATGCTTCAGTGGAGGGAGCACTTCGGCGGCATGGACTCACCCTGCTACAAGGAGACACAGTATATGTACACACGTACATAGTGACTCCTCATATGGCTGAAAAACTGTTTAAGTATGACATCAAGCATACATACATACATGCATGTCGACAGAGTAACATATTGCAAAAATGAACAAAAAGGTTTTAAATTGGCAGGACTTCTCCACAGACCTGTTTGAATTGTTATTCAAGAGCGTGCATTTTTTAATTTATTTATTTGATTGGTGTTTTACGCCATAGTCAAGAATATTTCACTTATACGACGGCGGCCAACATTATGGTGGAAGAAAAACGGGCAGAGCCCAGCAGAAAACCCACGACGATCCACAGGTTGCTGGCAGACCTTCCCACGTACGGCCGGAAAGAGCATGTATCGGACCAGCCACTATTGATATTGTTGTCAGTAGGTTGTCTGACATATTGGTTACAAATGATCAGTCTTTTTGGCATAAAAATAAACTTCACAGAAACGGATGTTGTGAAGTTTTAAAAGTCTGAAAGATAAGTGATCAATATTTTCCATACAGTGTTACTGTGGACATTTGTAAAACATTTTATCACTTACTGAATTATTTTCACAAAAAAAAACACTAATCTTCCGCAGGGTTAAACAATAAAACTCCTTTTATCTGATTGTGAAATGTAAAAAATATCATTGTCAGAAGAAGTGGTGGTGTGACAGGACATCTGGGATTAGACATGCCAGCCATAAATCCAGCACAACATTTACTGTACCGTTATACAATGGAAATTTCATAACTTCATATTCTAAATATAAGACCTGATCACCGGTACAAGTTCACCTTTTATTTGAACCATATAATACAGTGTATGTAATAAAATTGTATATTGTTCCATGGGCATTTTAGTTTTAGCAAATCTGCTTTTAGGATTATTCAAACTCATGTGACTTTTCCAAAATGTTCATGTATATTATTTACGTTTATATAAGCTCTCTTGCCCAGAGTGTGTGAAAAATTCCATGTGAATACTGCATAACCTCGTTCAAAACTGAAACCTTCCTGTCTCCAAATTACCATGCTTTGTCTGAAAAGATTATTGATGTAGCCTTAAGCTATCATCATTCATTTCATTGCTGAGTACAAGATATAAGAGCTGTTTCAGTTGACCGCCCCCATGCTCAACCTGGTTACAGTTGTCAGTCATTGTCCATTTCTTTGGAATGTGCGCATATTTCTGTCTATGCCTTCCGCCATGTGCCCTGTGAGTAAAGTCTTCTTATAAAGCACCTCTTTGGCTGTACATGGGAAGGTCTGCCAGCAACCTGCAGATTGTCGTGGGTTTCCCCCCGGACACTGCCCAGTTTCCTCCCATCATAATACTGACTGTCGTCCTACAAGTGAAATATTCTTGAGTACGGCGTAAAACACCAATCAAATAAATAAATAAATCAATCTAATAAAGCATGTCTAATTAAACATACATCTGATTACTAAATCTTTACCTCCTGTGTGTTTTCTGTTAGGAGTTGTTGAGTCTAAAGTTTGAGGAAGTCCCAGCAGCTGATGTGTGGCAACAGGACGTGAAGATGGTATGTATTGTTTTCACCAAAATCTGTATAGCCTGTAGCCTGAGATTCAGAACCAGTACACAAATACAACAGTTGATGACACAAAACTCACAATGAAGAGTTCAAGGATAGTCTGCTCAGTGTTCATGTGCCAATTGAGTTTAGTGTCTAGGGCATGATGATTTAGTGAGGCAACAGAAATTAGTATTAATGGTGATCGCGAGAGCGAATTTTTTTTTTTTACATGTTTTTGACCACCTTTAAGAAGAAAATATACATTCAATTTTTTATCTTTTTGGAAATGTGTATTTTATTTCCACAAATAGCAAAGAATGTGGTGTGCATATCTGTTTGTCAGAGGTTGGAAAGTTTATCAGTAACTTTTCCGAAAGTTACTAATTTATGCTCGGCCGGCTGTACGTGGGAAGGTCTGCCAGCAATCTGCAGATGGTCGTGGGTTTCCCCTGGGCTGTGCCCGATTTCCTCCCACCGTAATGCTGGCCGCTGTCGTATAAGTGAAATATTCTTGAGTACGGCATAAAACACCAATCAAATGAAATAAATAAATAAATAAATTTATGCTCGGCACTTAAATTTTTTCCACCCATAAAAAAAAAACTTTTTAGTATGGTATTAAGCAGCCATCAGTCAGTTGTCAAACTTGACCTGACTTTCCAGGGATCGTACACAGTGTAGAATCTCAACGGATGTAGATATTAAATTTCCTCGTAAAACTTGCACTTCTACGTGTTGTGTCATTGTCACTTGCATTGATCCGGTAATCCATGGAGGAGAAATTTATTGCTTGTACCACTGACAAACAATATTAATTTTCTTTACAGTACAGTGTCTGTGAACAGGACACTGGTTCTCTGCTGGGGTATTTTTATTTAGACTTGTATCCAAGAGAAGGAAAATATGGCCATGCAGCCTGTTTTGGTCTCCAGGTACTTTTCAGTGTTCAGATACCTGCTTTAAAGCTTATGCCTTACACTTATTGTTTAGATAAAGGGCTGGTGAATGCTGGGTGGTGGGGAATGGCTGTGAGCAGACAGGCAGAATGTTTTGTGTAGCATCTGTCTCAGTACGTGTTGTTTGCTTCACCGCTTGATTATATTGAATGGATGTCCGTGTGCCATTCACCATCATACTGTCTCACCAGCCCTTTGGTTAGTTAGGGTTGTCTCCCCTTTGCATGACTGCCTGCCTTACGTGATGGTTTGACATGTTTTTAAAACAGTATTCTGTGAGAGATGTAAAGAGCGGCGAGTTACTAGGCTATTTTTATCTGGATTTGTATCCTCGGGAAGGGAAGTTTGGGCATGCAGCCATGTTTGACATTCAGGTAACCTTGAAAACTTTTTTTGGTAAAATTGTGAATATTTCTACTTATTAAATATACTACTATATTCAAACTACTGAGAATTTACCTGGTGGGGGGGGGGGGGGGCCACTCTCGCAAAATTTTGTAAGTCAAACTTTCTGTTACATCACAAAGTCTATAATCCCAGATGAAAATTTATTTGCAAAAAATTGTGAAAGTGGTGCCTGTAATTTTATTCGCGGAAAGTGTCAAATTGAAATGGCATATTTACCAAACCCACTTTCTAAATGTTATCCAAACTTCCCATCATATAAATTTTTTGGAACTACTAAAAGTGGACTACGAAAGGACAAGAAGGTTTTAATGTTTCCCTTCTGATTTAATTAAATTTTCCAAGTAAACCTTGGCTTGAAAATAATCCCTTTGCTTGAAAATAATCCCTTTGCTGAGATACTTGTCCATTGGTTATTGCATGTTAATACATTGTTGTGTCCACAAACCCTTTGTTTTTTGACATAATTTGTCTTTGGTTATTGCCTGCTAATGACAATTTCTCTTTGGTTTTTGCCTGCTAATGTTTTATATGATACCTGTTACTGTAGTATATTGGATGGTGGTGGTGGGGGGGGGGGGGGGCGCTGGGGGTGAGGGGGTGAGTATTTTGGTCCTATACTTTTGTCAGATTTGAATGTAGTAAACAACCATAATGTATATCAATATTTCTCTCCAATGTACTACCGTATTTCTTCTAAATTTTGGGACACCTGGTTTGCTCATTTTAGCCCATATGTATGCAATTCTTGCAGGATTATTGAGTTTTTTTTTTACCATGGGGTTAGATCATCTAATGAACAACATACTCATATCTTTACTTTTCCAAAAGGCTGGTTAAGAAATGTAATATTTTACTTTCATCACTAGTAATATCTGTCTCAAATTTTAGAAGAATAAGGGTAGTTGTATACGCCCTAGAAGCTGAGTAATGGTCGTACTCAGTTTGTGAGTATTGACCCGGTGTTGACAAAATTGATATTAAGAGTGAAGTCTTTGTTGGAACAGAATTTTCTGTCAGGAGTCATGAAAGGAAAATATTGCAGTTTGTCATGTTCGTATATTGCGAACGGTTCACTTGATTAGTCTGAATCCCTGACCTACTGGGCTTCAAGTTCAAATCCGACTTCTGCAGATTTGTGTGTCCACTTCTTATTAAGGCGTGATTATGTTTCCTTGCTTTTCTTTACCTGACAGCCATTGTGAAAGAAAAACCAAGAGCAATCCCAGATATGGCCAAAGCACCTGTAAAATAGATAATATTATGTTGTCTTTGATTGAAAGAATAATCTTCGACAAGTGAGACAGGATGGCATGTCCTATTTCAAAATGTGATTACTAAGCCAATCACGTGTGTTTCACTTTTCAGCCTGGCTGTTTATTGGCCGATGGGAACAGGCAGATCTCAGTGGCAGCCATGGTAGCAAACTTCACTAAACCGACCCCTGACCACCCCTCTCTGTTGACCCATGATGAGGTGAGCAAAAGTTGTCACATAGTGTAAATCTTCAACTTTTTCTACTGCTACTGAGGCATTTTTTCGAATTTATGCACACATTTATTAAGAAAATGATGCCGAATTGATTTGTTTGTGCCACTAAAGATGTAAGCTTCCTAAAACTGTGCAAATGATTTGTCTTCTCCCCAGAATTCTTTTTTCAGAATGGTTCAAATTATTGGTTGCAGAGGCTGTTGAAAAGATAGGGCATGGGAAAATTGCGTCACATATGGGAAAATTGCGTCACATGTTGGGATGTTGTGTGACGTATTGGAAAGTTTCTCACTTCCATGTACTTCAGGTGCTGCATTTCCCTCCACTCCTATCACTAATTGTGGTGGTATGACTAAAATATTACAGAGGATGGCATAAATCACAGTCAGATGTCACCCCACACCCCCCTCCTAAAAACAAAAACATGTTAAAAGTTGCCAGGTGTTTAAACAAGCTCATTATATAATAATCATGACTGTTTTATGTGGTAATTTCTGTGTGAATTCAGGTGGAGACCTATTTCCATGAGTTTGGTCATGTGATGCACCAGATCTGTTCTAAGGCAGACTTCTGTCTCTTCAGGTGAGCATTAGATACATGAAAATAGATGTTCGGTGAAGCCCACCTTCGAATATAAATATGGCGCGCAAGTCTGTACGTCTCACATGGAAAAGTTTGTTGGTAACTTGACAAAGGCTCATGGTTTATCCTGGGTAATCAATCAGGAGGCCTATTTCCATGAGCTGCAATGCACTAGATCTGTTTTAAGGCAGACTTCTGTCTCTTTGAGCATTACATGCAAGGGAAAATGAAGTGGTTAAGAATCTGTTGTCTTCCTCCAATACGGCGTGGGTCTGCACATCAAGTGGGAAAGTTTGTACATTAATAAATTGTCCAGGGTCTGTGGGTTCTCCCTGACACTCCAGTTTTCTCCCCCCATAATAACTGACTGCCAGTTTGCAAGGGAAAAACTTTTTGAGTGTGGCTTTCAACAGTTTATGAGAATGAATGATTGAAGTTTGCCTTATCAGGAGTATTTCAGCCCTGTCATGGTGTGGTCAAATGACTAAGATGAAAGGGATATCACCAGACTAACCAACCCTTTTTTAACGCCAGATTGGAACTCGGCTCTGGCTTGTTTTTCGAAAATTTTGTCAGATATAATGTAAATATAGCTAATTGGAAAAGGTTTTTTGTAAGGACTCCCAAGTTTCCTTCATCAATAACATACGTGTATTGCTGCCATTCCTAAATCTTATGCGGGTTGCTGGTGTAATTTAATCTGTTAGCAGCTGCTGTAATGTCCAAAAACCATGTCGCAAGCCTCGTGAGGGTGATTTTGCTCCCCTTAGCCAATCAGTGCTTGACCCATGAGGTGAAATGTTTCAATCCAGCTCGCGCTATTTTGGCTCTCGCTTTAATTCGCAGGGGTTTATCAGGGACCTGGCAAGTGGTGGTGGTTGACACTGCTCTTTTCTCTTGGTTTACCAAACCTGTAGAATTTAACCCAGAAAATCTTCTCTCCACTATCGACCAATCAGCATGGTTTCTGTATCTCTTTCAAAGATTAAAGATTGATGGTAAAGGTGTTTACATGTTGCCCAAATAGGTGCATTTTTGTATGTAATTAAATAGCTTTAATATCACATTTGGTGCTGAAAATTACATTATTCCGGTAGGATATGATTCTACATTCCAAACAAACCTTACAACACATGTCTGAGATCAGAAGAACTCAGTCAGGCGAAGTATGCAAAATTTGAGGTGAAATAGGCTAAAACTTTTGAACATTTACCATAGATATAGAAATAAGTAGATACAGTTTGACTCAACTATTGAGGTATGATTGCCATATAACAATCTTGTGTGATTGTCTTGTCACAGTGGGACGAGCGTGGAGAGAGACTTTGTTGAGGCTCCTTCCCAGATGCTGGAGAACTGGTGTTGGGAGAAGGAACCTCTATGCCGGATGTCTGCCCACTACAAGGATGGCAGCAGTATCCCAGATGACATGTTAAAAAAGTTACTGAGATCGCGTACGGCAAATGCAGGCGTTTTCAATCTGCGACAGATTCTGCTGGGTACATTTGACCAAACCATTCATACCCAGGCAGAGGTAAGACCCGTCAGGGTGAACTTGCAATGTGAACTACATTGGACAGAAGCTACATGTATATTTCACAAAATGAGGCCAATAAAAAAGTGTATTCTCGAATATGATTGAGCAAATCGTTTTCTACCATATTTGGACAGCCAAATTTATTGAGCTGGAATTAACTAAAACTTGGAACAAATCCTGATTGGATATTTTGCTAAAGGTTAAAATAATAGCCATTGTGAACTGTGGCTTCAAGATGTTGATATCAGAGTGTTGATATCAAAGTGCCGATATCAAAGTGTCGATATCAAAGTGTTAATATCAAAGTGCCAAGGAAGACTAAGGATGTTAGTAACATTTTTCAAACAATGAGTCCTGAAAACAGCTTTCAGAGGCCACTTTGAGGATGTTTTTCATTCATGACAATTTCAAGGAATTGTTTTAAATGTATCAGATGTGAGCTGTCTTTTTTAATTCTCAAGGCTGATACCGCCGCCTTGTTTGGCAAACTGTCCAAGGAGATTTTGGGAATCGAGTCTTCTCCAAACACTAACATGTCTGCCTCATTTGGGCACTTGGCTGGAGGGTATGATGCCCAGTACTATGGATATCTGGTGAGTTTGCTTGTGATAGCTACACAGTTCTGGTCATGTTTGCATTTAGGTGTCATTATTTGAATTCTGCTGAATTCTGTATTTGGTATTCTCCTCCTTAATTCTGTATTGGGTATTCTTCTTCCTTAATTCTGTATTGGGTATTCTTCCCCTTAATTCTGTATTTGTTATTCTTCTCCTTAATTCTGTATTTGGTATTCTTCTCCTTAATTCTGTATTTGGTATTCTTCCTCCTTAATTCTGTGTTTGGTATTCTTCCTCCTTAATTCTATATTTGGTATTCTTTTTAATTCTGTGTTTGGTATTCTTCCTCCTTAATTCTGTATTTGGTATTCTTCCTCCTTAATTCTGTATTTGGTATTCTTCCTCCTTAATTCTGTATTTGGTATTCTTCCTCCTTAATTATGTATTGGGTATTCTTCCCCTTAATTCTGTATTTGGTATTCTTCTCCTTAATTCTGTATTTGGTATTCTCCTCCTTAATTCTGTGTTTGGTATTCTTCCTCCTTAATTCTATATTTGGTATTCTTCTTTTTAATTCTGTGTTTGGTATTCTTTCTCCTTAATTCTATATTTGGTATTCTTCCTCCTTAATTCTGTATTTGGTATTCTTCTGCTGAATTCTGTATTTGGTATTCTTCCTCCTTAATTCTGTATTTGGTATTCTTCCCCTTAATTCTGTATTTGGTATTCTTCTCCTTAATTCTGTTTTTGGTATTCTTAATTCTGTTTTTGGTATTCTTCCTCCTTAATTCTGTATTTGGTATTCTTCTGTATTTGGTTTTCTTCCTCCTTAATTCTGTATTTGGTATTATTCTGTATTTGGTATTCTTTCTCCTTAATTCTGTATTTGGTATTCTTCTGTATTTGGTTTTCTTCCTCTTTAATTCTGTATTTGGTATTCTTCTGTATTTGGTTTTCTTCCTCCTTAATTCTGTATTTGGTATTCTTCTCCTTAATTCTGTTTTTGGTATTCTTAATTCTGTTTTTGGTATTCTTCCTCCTTAATTCTGTATTTGGTATTCTTCTGTATTTGGTTTTTTTCCTCCTTAATTCTGTATTTGGTATTATTCTGTATTTGGTATTCCCCTCCTTAATTCTGTATTTGGTATTCTTCTGTATTTGGTTTTCTTCCTCTTTAATTCTGTATTTGGTATTCTTCTGTATTTGGTTTTCTTCCTCCTTAATTCTGTATTTGGTATTCTTCCTCCTTAATTCTGTATTTGGTATTCTTCTGTATTTGGTTTTCTTCCTCCTTAATTCTGTATTTGGTATTCTTCTGTATTTGGTATTCTCCTTTTTAATTCTGTATTTGGTATTCTTCTCCATAATTCTGTATTGGGTATTCTTCCTCCTTAATTCTGTATTGGGTATTCTTCCCCTTAATTCTATATTTGGTATTCTTCTTTTTAATTCTGTATTTGGTATTCTTCCCCCTTAATTCTGTATTTGGTATTCTTCTTTTTAATTCTGTATTTGGTATTCTTCTCCTTAATTCTGTATTTGGTATTCTTCTTTTTAATTCTGTATTTGGTATTCTCCTCCTTAATTCTGTATTTGGTATTCTTCCCCTTAATTCTGTATTTGGTATTCCCCTCCTTAATTCTGTATTTGGTATTCCCCTCCTTAATTCTGTATTTGGTATTCTTCTCCGTAATTCTGTATTGGGTATTCTTCTTCCTTAATTCTGTATTGGGTATTCTTCCCCTTAATTCTGTGTTTGTTATTCTTCTCCTTAATTCTGTATTTGGTATTCTTCTCCTTAATTCTGTATTTGGTATTCTTCCTCCTTAATTCTGTGTTTGGTATTCTTCCTCCTTAATTCTATATTTGGTATTCTTCTTTTTAATTCTGTGTTTGGTATTCTTCCTCCTTAATTCTATATTTGGTATTCTTCCTCCTTAATTCTGTATTTGGTATTCTTCCTCCTTAATTCTGTATTGGGTATCCTTCCTCTTAATTCTGTATTTGGTATTCTTCTTAATTCTGTATTTGGTATTCTCCTCCTTAATTCTGTGTTTGGTATTCTTCCTCCTTAATTCTTTATTTGGTATTCTTCTTTTTAATTCTGTGTTTGGTATTCTTTCTCCTTAATTCTATATTTGGTATTCTTCCTCCTTAATTCTGTATTTGGTATTCTTCTGCTGAATTCTGTATTTGGTATTCTCCTTTTTAATTCTGTATTTGGTATTCTTCTCCATAATTCTGTATTGGGTATTCTTCCTCCTTAATTCTGTATTGGGTATTCTTCCCCTTAATTCTATATTTGGTATTCTTCTTTTTAATTCTGTATTTGGTATTCTTCCCCCTTAATTCTGTATTTGGTATTCTTCTTTTTAATTCTGTATTTGGTATTCTTCCCCTTAATTCTGTATTTGGTATTCTTCTTTTTAATTCTGTATTTGGTATTCTCCTCCTTAATTCTGTATTTGGTATTCTTCTCCGTAATTCTGTATTGGGTATTCTTCTTCCTTAATTCTGTATTGGGTATTCTTCCCCTTAATTCTGTATTTGTTATTCTTCTCCTTAATTCTGTATTTGGTATTCTTCTCCTTAATTCTGTATTTGGTATTCTTCCTCCTTAATTCTGTGTTTGGTATTCTTCCTCCTTAATTCTATATTTGGTATTCTTTTTAATTCTGTGTTTGGTATTCTTCCTCCTTAATTCTATATTTGGTATTCTTCCTCCTTAATTCTGTATTTGGTATTCTTCCTCCTTAATTCTGTATTTGGTATTCTTCCTCCTTAATTATGTATTGGGTATTCTTCCCCTTAATTCTGTATTTGGTATTCTTCTCCTTAATTCTGTATTTGGTATTCTCCTCCTTAATTCTGTGTTTGGTATTCTTCCTCCTTAATTCTATATTTGGTATTCTTCTTTTTAATTCTGTGTTTGGTATTCTTTCTCCTTAATTCTATACTTGGTATTCTTCCTCCTTAATTCTGTATTTGGTATTCTTCTGCTGAATTCTGTATTTGGTATTCTTCCTCCTTAATTCTGTATTTGGTATTCTTCTCCTTAATTCTGTATTTGGTATTCTTCTCCTTAATTCTGTTTTTGGTATTCTTAATTCTGTTTTTGGTATTCTTCCTCCTTAATTCTGTATTTGGTATTCTTCTGTATTTGGTTTTCTTCCTCCTTAATTCTGTATTTGGTATTATTCTGTATTTGGTATTCTTTCTCCTTAATTCTGTATTTGGTATTCTTCTGTATTTGGTTTTCTTCCTCTTTAATTCTGTATTTGGTATTCTTCTGTATTTGGTATTCTTCCTCCTTAATTCTGTATTTGGTATTCTTCTCCTTAATTCTGTTTTTGGTATTCTTAATTCTGTTTTTGGTATTCTTCCTCCTTAATTCTGTATTTGGTATTCTTCTGTATTTGGTTTTCTTCCTCCTTAATTCTGTATTTGGTATTATTCTGTATTTGGTATTCTTTCTCCTTAATTCTGTATTTGGTATTCTTCTGTATTTGGTTTTCTTCCTCTTCAATTCTGTATTTGGTATTCTTCTGTATTTGGTTTTCTTCCTCCTTAATTCTGTATTTGGTATTCTTCCTCCTTAATTCTGTATTTGGTATTCTTCTGTTTTTGGTTTTCTTCCTCCTTAATTCTGTATTTGGTATTCTTCTGTATTTGGTATTCTCCTTTTTAATTCTGTATTTGGTATTCTTCTCCATAATTCTGTATTGGGTATTCTTCCTCCTTAATTCTGTATTGGGTATTCTTCCCCTTAATTCTATATTTGGTATTCTTCTTTTTAATTCTGTATTGGGTATTCTTCCCCCTTAATTCTGTATTTGGTATTCTTCTTTTTAATTCTGTATTTGGTATTCTTCCCCTTAATTCTGTATTTGGTATTCTTCTTTTTAATTCTGTATTTGGTATTCTCCTCCTTAATTCTGTATTTGGTATTCTTCCCCTTAATTCTGTATTTGGTATTCCCCTCCTTAATTCTGTATTTGGTATTCCCCTCCTTAATTCTGTATTTGGTATTCTTCTCCGTAATTCTGTATTGGGTATTCTTCTTCCTTAATTCTGTATTGGGTATTCTTCCCCTTAATTCTGTGTTTGTTATTCTTCTCCTTAATTCTGTGTTTGGTATTCTTCTCCTTAATTCTGTATTTGGTATTCTTCCTCCTTAATTCTGTGTTTGGTATTCTTCCTCCTTAATTCTTTATTTGGTATTCTTCTTTTTAATTCTGTGTTTGGTATTCTTCCTCCTTAATTCTATATTTGGTATTCTTCCTCCTTAATTCTGTATTTGGTATTCTTCCTCCTTAATTCTGTATTGGGTATCCTTCCCCTTAATTCTGTATTTGGTATTCTTCTCCTTAATTCTGTATTTGGTATTCTCCTCCTTAATTCTGTGTTTGGTATTCTTCCTCCTTAATTCTATATTTGGTATTCTTCTTTTTAATTCTGTGTTTGGTATTCTTTCTCCTTAATTCTATATTTGGTATTCTTCCTCCTTAATTCTGTATTTGGTATTCTTCTGCTGAATTCTGTATTTGGTATTCTTCCTCCTTAATTCTGTATTTGGTTTTCTTCCCCTTAATTCTATATTTGGTATTCTTCTCCTTAATTCTGTTTTTGGTATTCTTAATTCTGTTTTTGGTATTCTTCCTCCTTAATTCTGTATTTGGTATTCTTCTGTATTTGGTTTTCTTCCTCCTTAATTCTGTATTTGGTATTATTCTGTATTTGGTATTCTTTCTCCTTAATTCTGTATTTGGTATTCTTCTGTATTTGGTTTTCTTCCTCCTTAATTCTGTATTTGGTATTCTTCTGTATTTGGTATTCTCCTTTTTAATTCTGTATTTGGTATTCTTCTCCATAATTCTGTATTGGGTATTCTTCCTCCTTAATTCTGTATTGGGTATTCTTCCCCTTAATTCTATATTTGGTATTCTTCTTTTTAATTCTGTATTTGGTATTCTTCCCCTTAATTCTGTATTTGGTATTCTTCTTTTTAATTCTGTATTTGGTATTCTCCTCCTTAATTCTGTATTTGGTATTCTTCTCCGTAATTCTGTATTGGGTATTCTTCTTCCTTAATTCTGTATTGGGTATTCTTCCCCTTAATTCTGTATTTGTTATTCTTCTCCTTAATTCTGTATTTGGTATTCTTCTCCTTAATTCTGTATTTGGTATTCTTCCTCCTTAATTCTGTGTTTGGTATTCTTCCTCCTTAATTCTATATTTGGTATTCTTTTTAATTCTGTGTTTGGTATTCTTCCTCCTTAATTCTATATTTGGTATTCTTCCTCCTTAATTCTGTATTTGGTATTCTTCCTCCTTAATTCTGTATTTGGTATTCTTCCCCTTAATTCTGTATTGGGTATTCTTCCCCTTAATTCTGTGTTTGGTATTCTTCTCCTTAATTCTGTATTTGGTATTCTCCTCCTTAATTCTGTGTTTGGTATTCTTCCTCCTTAATTCTATATTTGGTATTCTTCTTTTTAATTCTGTGTTTGGTATTCTTTCTCCTTAATTCTATATTTGGTATTCTTCCTCCTTAATTCTGTATTTGGTATTCTTCTGCTGAATTCTGTATTTTGTATTCTTCCTCCTTAATTCTATATTTGGTATTCTTTTTAATTCTGTGTTTGGTATTCTTCCTCCTTAATTCTATATTTGGTATTCTTCCTCCTTAATTCTGTATTTGGTATTCTTCCTCCTTAATTCTGTAGTTGGTATTCTTCCTCCTTAATTCTGTATTGGGTATTCTTCCCCTTAATTCTGTATTTGGTATTCTTCTCCTTAATTCTGTATTTGGTATTCTCCTCCTTAATTCTGTGTTTGGTATTCTTCCTCCTTAATTCTATATTTGGTATTCTTCTTTTTAATTCTGTGTTTGGTATTCTTTCTCCTTAATTCTATATTTGGTATTCTTCCTCCTTAATTCTGTGTTTGGTATTCTCCTCCTTAATTCTGTGTTTGGTATTCTTCCTCCTTAATTCTGTATTTGGTATTCTTCTTTTTAATTCTGTATTTGGTATTCTCCTCCTTAATTCTGTATTTGGTATTCTTCCCCTTAATTCTGTATTTGGTATTCCCCTCCTTAATTCTGTATTTGGTATTCCCCTCCTTAATTCTGTATTTGGTATTCTTCGCCTTAATTCTGTATTTGGTATTTTCCTTAATTCTGTATTTGGTATTTTGTGAATTGTAGGCATTGCAGTGGTTCATATGAATAAGTGAACTTTATTCATGGATTTTGGAGGAAAGTTTAGATAGTGTATACATCAGCATAGTGTTCCACGATCCAGCACTGTAATGACCGAAATACTGTTTTAACTGTGCCTCGAAGTAAAACCTTACTGTTAGAAACTGATGGTATGGTATTGACATGGGCGTTTTTCATTTTCGCTTCTACAGTGGAGTGAGGTGTTCAGCATGGACATGTTTTACTCTCGGTTCAGCAAGGAAGGGGTCATGAACCCAAAAGTTGGTCAAGATTACAGAAAATGCATTCTCCAGCCAGGAGGCACTTTGGTAAGTTTGTCTCTGTTGAGTAAGGAATGAGTTGTGAACCTCAGAGTTGGTCAGGATGACAGGAATTACTTTCTTTCTTCTGCCAGGAGGCGCTTTGGTAAGTTTGTCTCTATGTCATTACTGTTTGTTGAGTAAGGAATGAGTTGTGGACCTAAGAGTTGGTCAGGATGACAGGAATTACTTTCTTTCTTCAGCCGGGAGGCACTTTAGTAAGTTTGTCTCTGTTTGTTGAGTAAGGAATGAGTTGTGAACCTCAGAGTTGATCAGGATGACAGGAATTACTTTGTCTCTTCTTCCGTGAGGCACTTTGGTAAGTTTGTCTCTGTGTCTTTACTCTGGGTGTACTAGGGATGGAATCATGAAGTTATGTGTTCATTGAGATACATTCTCACACTAGGAGGCACGGCTTGTGCTCTGTCTGCTTGTATCCCTTGGTATGTTGAATTGTTTAACTTATTCGAAAGGGGGGGGGGCTCTGTTTTGAACTAATTTGTTTGATTTACCCCAAATTTTTTTTAAAATTTCCAAAAAAATATTGCTGTTGAGGCTGAAACTTACATTTTAACTTACCTGTATATAGTACAGGTGTAGCTTATGTAGTACCCTGAATAATAGAGAAAGCAATGTTAAACAAAATGTTAGGGGTGGCTTCTCAAAAAGTGCTGCATGTATTGAGATCAGGGTTCACACACATTTACAGCAGAATAGCATGAGGGGCATGTTTGATTGTTGAGTGGGTGTGCACATATTAAATACCGTAAATTACTGAATTCCTGACTTAGTGTATTGTGTATTAGACTCACTGTTAAACAAAATGTTAGGGTTGGCATCTTAAGTTTCACTGGCACATGAAGCACAATGATGCAAGGGGGATGTTCCATCAGTGATACTCGGTGAGTGTATTAATTACCGTACATTACCTAATTCACGATTTCAGCTCTTTATGCATTGACCTGAAATTTTGCATTCACGAGTCTCATGGGGGCCTCCGTGACTCAGTTGGTTAGCGCACTAGTGCAGCGTAATGACCCAGGAGCCTCTCACCAATACGGTCGCTGTGAGTTCAAGTCCAGCTCATGCTGGCATCCTCTCCGGCTGTAAGTGGGAAGGTTTTCCAGCAACCTGCGGATGGTCGTGGGAGAGCCTGGCTTCCTCCGACCATAATGTGGGCCGCCGTTGTTTAAGTGAAATATTCTTGAGTACGGCGTAAAACATCAATCAAATAAATAAATAAACCGTGAATCTCATACAGGCAAGCTCTTTGGTAGCCTTGGCACAAATTCTGATTTTCTAGTAAGCATAAAACGCCAAGCAAATAAATCCTACTTTTCAAACGTGGTGCCTAAGATCATTGAAACTCTTGGAATCGGGGGGAAAATGAAGGACTTAGCCATGGTTGAAATTTGTGTTGAAATACAGAAGTGATGTATTTGCTGTGCTTGTAATCCGTATGTTTACTGTGATTGGTGCGTATTGTTTCTGGCAGGATGCAGACGTGATGCTGAAGAATTTCCTGGGAAGAGAGCCTAACCAGGAAGCCTTCTTACACAGCAAGGGATTGTAATGGAGACTTACAGTTGCTTCCCTTTCTCAGCAGGCCACAGTGTCCAATGACATGAATCAAACTTGGAAGCTCAGTATTGTTGACTTCATATTCTTCATGCAAGATGACGCCATTATCATATCACAGATTTGACAAATACTCAGTGAGCAGAGAGATTTGAGAATAACTTAATGATGACTTGTCATCAGTGTTTATTTCAGGTGTTGAAGGAAAGGAGAAAGCATGGTACATTGTACAATGTGTGGACTTTGAGCAACAGCATTTTTTTATTTCTTTTTTTTTTTTTGCCCAACTTCAACTTTTTTCACCCACAATATTCGCAATTTTGGTGGAGAAATGGGAAACTCACCATATCGAAGTAATATTTCTATCCACTGTAATAAATGTCAGAGCAAAAGATAACACTTTTAGATTAATTTCAAAACATTTACTGGCTGTAATTTCAGAAAAATGCAAGTTAGTTTTTAAACATAGCAAACTAGATAACACCAGTATTTTATTGGCTTCTAATTTGTGATGCTGAACAATGCTGAACATACACAGTGAAAAAGCTATATGTGAAACATACTGGAACAAGCTATGCTGTGAAACCTAGTGCTCTAGACAACAAGACGTTGTTACCTTCTGATAGGTAATGAAGAACAGTCATGAACGTAGTGCTATTATTAATTTATGTGGGAAGAGTACTAGCTAGTTTCTAAATATAGAGCACTAGATAAAAAATTCTTGTTGGCTTCTGATAGGTATTAACCAAAAACGATCGTGGACATGCATAGAAACTGAAAGAGAAAAGCAAACTTCACCTTAGGTACATGAAACCAGCGTATTACCTGGAGCATGTCTAAAGCTATTTTAGTCCTCAAAGATGATTGGGCGCCCAAACTAACCATGCTGTATGAAAAAGAACAAATAAACTGATCAAAACTATGATGGTTTACCAATAAAAAGTGACATTTTCATGCAAATTTATTCCACTCACCGAATCAAAAGCTCTACAAAAACATCATTTTGAGTTACATTTGATCAAATTTCTTTATGCACGGACATTATGTCACCTCTAAAGTTTAAGACCAGAACCTTCCATTTTTTTTTCTTCATATGTCCCTGGTTACAGTATATTCGTTATGGAGAATGTCTTTGGACTTCAGACAAAAGCTTGCTTTGCACTGGGTTTCCTAAAACTGAAATCAGGCTCCCCTCTGCCTCACTGATTCGTTCAGGAGAAATTCAGCAAAGATGTGATGGTTAAAATACAGAGAGTACGTCTTCTATTTGCACATCTAGTGGTTGTTTTGTAGTGGTTGTGTAGTGTTCTTGTCTAGCCGGTACATATTGACCGTAATTCTTCATTACAGATAAGGTATTAAATGTCAAGCTACAAATGGCTCCTGTGTAGTAAAAGTGAATGATCAGTAAAAGTATTGACGAAGTATCGGGAAATTGACAGCCTTTCAGAACCTAGAACATGATATTATGGTTAAGAAAAGATTGAAAACTTCATATTTCAGGTCATCATGTATTTATTTAAAAGTGATAAATTAAAGTTTTAATGGAACTACAAAAATTCAAAATTTTTTGAAACATGAAATAAAAATTATGCAAGTACTTTTTATGACATATTTATGTAAAATTGAAATCAGGCTGGTAACCGAAATCTTAAATCCTTTTTGTGATCAAAAATTTGTTGTGCCCAGAATTATGGAAATGAAATTTTATTATCCTCTTTGAAATAAATTCATCGTTGGTGAAGTCAACATTACATGTAAGAAACATTCCTGGCTGGGGTTTTTTCCCCACAAACCTGTAGAATAGAAATGAATAAACCTGGAATGTGTGATGAATGTGCTGTCTACCTATACTATTATTGTCTGTGTTGCTTTGTTCACACATCTGGCTATAGGCCATCCATACACCTGAACCATGCGGTCTTAATGATGTAACATGCCCCATTGTGGTTGTCATCAATTAGCGCAACGTAATGACCCAGGAGCCTAGCTCTCACCAATGTGGTCGCTGTGAGTTCAAGTCCAGCTCACGCAGCTTCCTCTCCAGCAGTAAATGGTCTACCAGCAACCTGCGGATCACCTTGGGTTTCCCGCGGGCTCTGCCTGGATTCCTCCCACCGCAATGCTGGCCGCCCGTCATATAAGTGAAATATTCTTGAGTATGGCATAAAACGCCAATCAAATAAATCAAATCAGTGGGGTACAGAAACAGGCATTTCTAAAAAAACCAGATATACAGAGACTTTGTGTTAATGTCACATACGTTCCTTTGCTTTCAGTCATAGTTGTGTGGATAATATCATAAGTCAAAGACCAAGTGTTCTAATGTGTTTTACTAAAAGCTGATTAGCTGTTTACTAATTAGATTTAATGTTAATTGATCTCTGGCTGTGTCTGTACTTAAGAGGCTTGATACAGTGCAGTGGTTTCCCTTTTGCTTATCCTGGGTCGAGTCACACCTAAGACCTTAAAAGAGGAAATTGTAACTTCCTCGCTTGGCGTTCAGCATGAAGGGGATAGTGCAAAGACTAGTTGACCTGTATCAGTATAATGGCTCGGGCGGGAAGGCTTACTTGCCTTCCGTAAGACGTCTCGGTGAAGCAGCACTAGATAAAAGAGCGGTGGAAATCCGTCCTGCAACATGGAGGTATATTACATACACCCTAAGGATTCCTTCGTCGTCATATGACTGCAAAATTGTTAAGTACGACGTTAAACCCAAGCACTCACTCACTCACTCACTCACTCACTCTATTGTCTCGTGTCCATTGCATTCATTGCTGTGTACTCTCCTTTTGTCTAGCACGCTACACCGTTACTACATTTTTGTCATTTATTCTCCGTTGTCTATTATCCCATGTCCATTACATTCTTTATTGTTATTCTCCATTGTCTATCATCGTGTTTCCATACCATTCTTTGTTTTTTTGTTTCTTTGCCATTAATCTTCTTTATCACGAATTCTCCACAGCTATCATTCCATGTCCACCATAGTCTTGTAGTCTTTGTTTACTCTCCATTGTCTCTCCCATGCTAATTGCATTTCTTGTTGTTTATTCTCTGTTGTCTGTCACATCCTTTAAATTACATTCTTACCTGTGTATTCTCCATTTCTATCACAGCAGGTCATTTCTAATCTTTGGTCTTTGTTCTCCATTGTCTTTCTTTCCATGTCAGCTGCACTCTGTGTCGTTTTTTTTCACAATTGTGTATCACTCCATTTTTTTGCGGTTTGTTCCTCATTGTTTGTTGATTCTCGATTGTCTGTTTCCCTGTATTACCTGTATTCTTTGTTATATATATATATATGTATATATAATCTCCGTTGTCTATCTGAGTATCATCTCATGTCCATTCCATTCTTCATTTTTCTGCTTTTATCTGTCACCAAATGTTAATAACAGTCTTTGTTGTTTGCTGTCCATTGTCTACAAACCTGTGTCCTTTGCTTTCTTTGTTTTTTTTGTTCTCCATTTTCTATCCTGCCATGTTCATTGCACTCCATTGTCTATTGCCCCATGTCCATTGCACTCCATTGTCTTTCATCCCATGTCCATTGCACTCCATTGTCTGTCGTCATATGTCCTTTGCTCTTTTTTTTTTTTTATTCTCCATTTTCTATCATCCCCTGTTAATCGCACTCCATTGTCTATCGTCCAATGTCCATTGCACTCCATTGTCTGCCGTCGTATGTCCTTTGCTCTTTTTGTTGTGTATTCTGCATTGTTCATCACCCCACGCCCATTGCATTCTTTGTTTATTCTGCATTGTCCATCACCCCACGCCCATTGCATTCTTTGTTTATTCTGCATTGTCCATCACCCCACGCCCATTGCATTCTTTGTTTATTCTGCATTGTCCATCACCCCCGCCCATTGAATTCTTTGTTTATTCTGCATTGTCCATCACCCCCGCCCATTGCATTCTTTGTTTATTCTTCATTGCCTTTCATGCATTTGTTGTTGTTTATTCTCCATTGTCTATCACTCCCTTTCAATGACTTTCTTACCTGCATATTCTCCATTGTCTAGCTATCAATGCTTTCTGAACAGTTGGTAGGATCAGCTACTTGTATCCGTGTTGATGACAAAAGCATGTGAACATGTTGAAAACCCATGGTCACTGCTGAAATTGGGAATGGTGTCACTCTTCATATTGGGAATGGTGTCACTCTTCATATTGGGAACAGTGTCACTCTTCATATTGGGAATGATGTCACTCTTCATGAAAGGTGTCACTCTTCATATTGGGAATACTGTCACTCTTCATATTGGGAATGATGTCACTCTTCATATTGGGAATGGTGTCACTCTTCATACTGGGAATGGTGTCACTCTTCATGAAAGGTGTCACTCTTCATATTGGGAATACTGTCACTCTTGATATTGGGAATGATGTCACTCTTCATATTGGGAATACTGTCACTCTTCATATTGGGAATGATGTCACTCTTCATGAAAGGTGTCACTCTTCATATTGGGAATACTGTCACTCTTCATATTGGGAATACTGTCACTCTTCATATTGGGAATGATGTCACTCTTCATGAAAGGTGTCACTCTTCATATTGGGAATACTGTCACTCTTCATATTGGGAATGATGTCACTCTTCATATTGGGAATGTTGTCACTCTTCATATTGGGAATGATGTCACTCTTCATATTGGGAATGGTGTCACTCTTCATATTGGGAATGATGTCACTCTTCATGAAAGGTGTCACTCTTCATATTGGGAATGATGTCACTCTTCATATTGGGAATGTTGTCACTCTTCATATTGGGAATGTTGTCACTTCATATTGGGAATGATGTCACTCTTCATGAAAGGTGTCACTCTTCATATTGGGAATAATGTCACTCTTCATATTGGGAATGATGTCACTCTTCATATTGGGAATGTTGTCACTCTTCATTTTGGGAATGATGTCACTCTTCATATTGGGAATGGTGTCACTCTTCATATTGGGAATGATGTCACTCTTCATGAAAGGTGTCACTCTTCATATTGGGAATACTGTCACTTCATATTGGGAATGATGTCACTCTTCATATTGGGAATGTTGTCACTTCATATTGGGAATGATGTCACTCTTCATGAAAGGTGTCACTCTTCATATTGGGAATGATGTCACTCTTCATATTGGGAATGTTGTCACTCTTCATATTGGGAATGTTGTCACTTCATATTGGGAATGATGTCACTCTTCATGAAAGGTGTCACTCTTCATATTGGGAAAACTGTCACTCTTCATATTGGGAATGATGTCACTCTTCATATTGGGAATGTTGTCACTCTTCATATTGGGAATAATGTCACTCTTCATATTGGGAACACTGTCACTCTTCATATTGGGAATGATGTCACTCTTCATATTGGGAATGTTGTCACTCTTCATATTGGGAATGATGTCACTCTTCATGAAAGGTGTCACTCTTCATATTGGGAATAATGTCACTCTTCATATTGGGAATGATGTCACTCTTCATATTGGGAATGTTGTCACTCTTCATATTGGGAATGATGTCACTCTTCATATTGGGAATGTTGTCACTCTTCATATTGGGAATGATGTCACTCTTCATGAAAGGTGTCACTCTTCATATTGGGAATAATGTCACTCTTCATATTGGGAATGATGTCACTCTTCATATTGGGAATGTTGTCACTCTTCATATTGGGAATGATGTCACTCTTCATATTGGGAATGGTGTCACTCTTCATATTGGGAATGATGTCACTCTTCATGAAAGGTGTCACTCTTCATATTGGGAATACTGTCACTTCATATTGGGAATGATGTCACTCTTCATATTGGGAATGTTGTCACTTCATATTGGGAATGATGTCACTCTTCATGAAAGGTGTCACTCTTCATATTGGGAATACTGTCACTCTTCATATTGGAAATGATGTCACTCTTCATATTGGGAATGGTGTCACTCTTCATATTGGGAATGATGTCACTCTTCATGAAAGGTGTCACTCTTCATATTGGGAATACTGTCACTCTTCATATTGGGAATGATGTCACTCTTCATATTGGGAATACTGTCACTCTTCATATTGGGAATGATGTCACTCTTCATGAAAGGTGTCACTCTTCATATTGGGAATACTGTCACTCTTCATATTGGGAATGATGTCACTCTTCATATTGGGAATGTTGTCACTCTTCATATTGGGAAAACTGTCACTCTTCATATTGGGAATACTGTCACTCTTCATATTGGGAATGATGTCACTCTTCATATTGGGAATGTTGTCACTCTTCATATTGGGAATAATGTCACTCTTCATATTGGGAACACTGTCACTCTTCATATTGGGAATGCTGTCACTCTTCATATTGGGAATGTTGTCACTCTTCATGTTGGGAATGTTGTCACTCTTCATATTGGGAACGGTGTCACTCTTCATATTGGGAATGTTGTGACTTCGTATTGGGAAAGGTGTCACTTCATATTGGGAATGTTGTGACTTCGTATTGGGAAAGGTGTCACTTCATATTGGGAATGTTGTGACTTCGTATTGGGAAAGGTGTCACTTCATATTGGGATTGCCGTCACTCTTCATATTGAGAATGTTGGCACTCTCCGGATTGGAAACCCTGATTATACAGTGGTCCTGGGGCCAGTGGCGACAGTGAAAAGTCAAAAGGTGATTTATCAATAAATTTTCTTCCAAAAAAATTATGTATACATTTTAAGGTCACTTTGCAGATAATGTGTGTTTCACGTGTGGGAAAATTCATTAGTTACTTACCATGTGTCTCTTTTGTAACTATTTTATACCCATGAGCTTTCCAAAAAAATTGCATAATCTTTTGAAACCATTGGTAGGAAGACTTTTATTCGGTTGCTTCAAGACTCACTGTACTGAACCCTCCTGTGCCACCTTCAATTGATACCCCAACATGTGAGACGTACAAGCAAGTTTAAAGGGAGATAATCAACAAAATTGTTCGAATGGTAGAGTGACTTATCTCCCTTGCTCCTTCAACACAGCTTGCACTGCAAAGCAATATTTTAAATACTCCTTTCTGATTTTGTGCTAAGTCCATCCATGGTAAGCAGCGGAATGGTTACACGTAATATCAGTATTCAACGTTGTCGTGAAATCACACTGCGACAATATTGTACGCAGGAGGGCCTTGGGATAAAATATTCTTCACTGATGTGTAGTTGACCATCTCCAAGATAATGCATTTCACTTCGTGTCTTTTCTGGATCAGTATATGAAATGTTCGTAGGAATGATTGATTTGCTCAGTGTTTTGCGTACTAATTGTTTTGGGGGCCTCTGTGGCTCAGTCGGTTAAAGCGCTAGCGCAGCGTAATGACCCAGGGGTCTCTCACAAATGCGGTCGCTGTGAGTTCAAGTCCAGCTCATGCTGGCTTCCTCTCCGGCCGTATGTGGGAAGGTTTTTCAGTAACCTGCGGATGGTCGTGGGTTTCCCCCGGGCTCTGCCTGGTTTCCACCCACCATAATGCTGGTGGCCGTCGTATAAGTGAAATATTCTTGAGTACGGCCTAAAACACCAATCAAATAAATAAATAAATTTTTTTTTCTCCATACACGGTGTTGTGCATGAGAAGCTGGATTCGAACGTATGATATGCTTTGAGGAGATTGGGGGGACCCATAGACCTAGATAAGGCTGGCATATAAATTACGCCTGTTATATGAGTGTTCACTTTAACTGGCGAGGTTGTTAAATGGCCTTTGAGTAATTTATAATTCTTTTTTTTTTTTCTTAGTGCGTCTCCGAACGCTTTAATCCGACCTCAAACTATATACGCGTATATAGGCCAAAGCATATATAGACCTTAATTGAACTTTCTATTTGCGGTGTTAGTTGTATAAGTCCTCTTCGCTCGGAGGGAGGTCTCGGCGAAGCTAGACGCTTTCAAAGGGAAATGCAAACCTAATTCGTTATCAGAAACCACACAAGCGCCATGTTTCCGTATCTCTCTAATTAAATTTATTCGGACATCACTTAACACTGTATGCATGTATATGTAAGTAGGCCGTTGATACACAGACGTTGTTGACGAAGCAATGAAAAGCAGTCGCCTGGGTGGCAGACATAAATTCCATGCCGCTCTACGCGACAGCTGTAGAGTTTAGTAGCTCTCAAATCTTCTGAGACACATTTCTGTATCTTTGTTGAACAATTGAATTAGCGAATTTGCGGTTGCTTTTTGGTCTGTTATCATCGTTTTACTATCAAGAAAGATTCAAATCTCAGAACAGGCCTTGCTATATTGTAGGACTGCTTGCTAAATTACATGAATGCAGATAAAGGGCAAAATTTGTGAGCTATTACTGTGATAACACAGGACTCTGAACAGTTGTAAATTTTACAAATATCTTGTCCATCTATAATAAACGACAAGTAACTGTAATTCAGAATCGTTTCACTATAATAAGACGGTAGAAACAGGGTCTGTGCGTGTTTCTCTTTTATACAAATACATACATATTTATACAGGCGGGTTTAAGCGGTAGGGCTTTGTTAGAACGTTTAAAGGAAATAGAACTGATAAACTGTTTTACTCTGGTAAATGCAATTTCAGCGACCAAACTGGAATCTCTTCATAGTAAAACCTAAGCAATTCTTTATCAACTTTAACCAACGAATAGGTTACCATTTATACTGCAAATCTTTTCCTACCATATCAAACCACGGCATATGAGTTTGTTAGAATGTATTGTGCTATTACAACATAATACTCCGTTATATCAACAGAATATTCTGTTAGCCTAATATCTTTAGCAACTTTAACCGACGAATAAGTTACCATTTATACTGCAAATCTTTTTCTACCATATCAAACAACGGCACATGAGTATAACACTCAAAAAATGAATCTGTTAATTTAAACAGAAAGTGACGTTGTATGAATGATGTTAGGATGTATTGTGTTATTACAACAGAATACTCTGTTATATTCAACGGAATATTCTGTTAGCCTAATGGAATCTGACTTGAAATAAATGAATTTGTATGTTACATTTAACAATGATTTACAGCAATAACATAACTAAAATACATTTTAGTTTCTCCCAGCCAACAAGCTTGAAGTTTAAATTAACAGATTAATTCTTTGAGTGTTATACTTGTATGCCGTGGTTTGGTATGGTAGAAAAGACTTGCTTTATTTTCTTTTATTTTATTTATTTACTTATTACGTTTTATTTTTTAGAGTATGTGGTGTTTATGTGGGAAACATTTTAAATAATTGTAATGGCAAATAGGACGCGGCCTATGTCTTACGTTCTTGATCTCGATATCTTTAGGCTTTACAGTGTGCTGACCGTATTATGCCCGATCTACTGTTCATCAGTATAAATCGGGCGGGTTGTTAATTAGTAATGGTACTTCAGACAACAATTCCATGTGTAAAACTTATACCATGTATGAAACGTGCCTTCCAAAGCAATTTATTCGGATATGTAGCGTTTTATTATTTCTGCAATTACGTCCGTCTACCGCTGACTAGCCTATCATGTCTGCCTTCAGTGCATGCGAGAATGCCGAATGGTTAAAAAAAAAGACGAAAACAAGATCACCAGGCGGACCATTGCCGGAGGAAGTGGAGCCGTCGAACAGCGCGGCTATCCCGTTACCTCTTGGGTGGTCCACGGGCGCACATGTTGCTTCTCTGGCATTAACGGCGTTCGAGGCGTGACCTTTGTTAAGGAGGGTCACACGGATACCCTTATACTGCTTTAAACTATGTCATACTGATCGCTTTTGTGGCTTTTCCCTGAAGAGCGTGAGCCTGCATGTAAAGGGCATTACGAATGTATAATCTATCTCCGTGTGGTAATTAAATTCCACATGCCACATTCACGGCGTTCGTTTTGTAGACCAGACTAGTTCGTTTTTTTCTTCTTCTTTTCTTCAGCCACATGCTTGTTATGAAAACTTAATTACAGGCTGTTTTGTGCTTTACGTCTCGAAATGGCTATATATATATATATATAAATATACGGTATATTTAAATTAATTCTGGCACATAGGATTTATTTTTTATGGTGCATTGTATGGCTACACGCAATGAACAAGGCGATCTCCTTGTCATACACCTACAAGATGTTTCAAATAAGATTTAGACTGCACCAATGACAAACATATATTTGGTATGTACATCAAAAAAATATTTTCATATGCGATTTCCATATCGTACATGGTCGGAATCCATCTGAATCCGATTTTGGTCCGTTCCCTGCAGCACAATACAGCACACAGTTTGAGATATTCAAGAGGTATTTATCAGAAAGCAAATTTCAAAAAAATATATATATATATTTTTCTTTTTTTACAATTAGTTCATATCGGCTGGCATATATGTTCACGATAGTCATTATCTGAACCCACCACGAACGTTGCATATGGAAATGCTCTCGACGTGTCCCAGTAACGATCAGTCACACCTGTTTTTTGAACATCGGTTTTCAACCAGTCAAGCTCATATTTAAACTGTTGCTTGAGGTTAGTAAGGGGACCGTTGGCATGCTGATTTTTGTGATTCTACCTTTCCAGCTCGTTTTTTACCACATACTGTTAACGACAATTTGTCCAAAATTACCACAGTGGCAGGGAACTTTCATTAAGCTTACATTTCGTTATGGATGGCCATTACCCAATCCCGCTTAATTCATGATCTGGCTTAAAATATATTGCCCTGAAAAATCTATGCTTTATTTGCCTATGCTAAACCAGCTTCTTCTATATTTTAGTCAAAATTTTCTTTGAGCCAATGGAAAACTGATACGGCCTACATCCTTTCGCAGATATGAATGCCAAATGCCAGTTTTCCGCATAAAGTAAAGGCTTTTCCTTAACGGATATCGATGTATGGACAAAACGCAATAAAATTAGAAAGACAAAATACGGAGACAGTTTCTGTTTTTGACAGTTTACATCACTTTATTTAAAAAAAAAAAAAAAAAAGTTCCAGTAACAAATTTTACTTCGACCTCCCATTCATTTATATATAGGACCGTTGACGGGACATGCGCAGATTCATTCGACACTCACTCCATTACATTCACACCACCATAGCTCACACACACGCACTATACATCAACTTGCTACCCTACACAATAAGGGCATCCCTAGATTTTCTGTACACATTTTTACAGGTTGAAATAATAAACACAACAGGTAATAATAAAAAATAAGTGGCCTATCACAGCCTGTGTGTGCCAGCATTTCTCTTATACACTGATACATATATTTATATATAGACTTACTGATTCACATTATAACACCATGATATGGACAAAATTGTGCGACTTCTGGCGTCACACCAAAGGCTGAGGTATGTAAGAACAATATAAACCGAACAGTATTCACGTGAGTGCTGAGTTCGAGCCCTCACTGTGAACACTTGCACATAGGTGATGCTTCACCATTTCGTATCAAATATTGCAATTCAAATTTTGAATCTTCGTTTCTTATAAAACAAAAAAAACTTCTAAGAACATAGCCCACACTAAAGCCTCTATTTCTTTCACACATAAACCCTTTAAATCTGCTACCCACCCCCCAACACTTCCCCATTTGAAAGTTTGCATTTTCAATGAACATTCAATATCATGACAAAAAAGATGAGAATGGCAGTGAGTTTGTCAAACCGGATTAAAACACAAACACTAAATTAGTTCTAATGCTGTCATTGTATGATTTTAATCCATCGAAGTTTCATTCTAACCCCAACCCATATATGAAAACACTTGTCATGTCTTTGCTGAAATTTTCCTACATTTAGCAGACAAATTCTGGGATTAAGTCAATTGTATCTAGCCTGTATTACTTCAAACAGACATCGTCAGTGGCAGTATCTCAATAAAGTAATAATAAAAAAAAAAAAACAAAAAAAAAACACAAAACAAAAGAACTTGTATTCTGTGGCTTATGTCATCAAACACATGTGCAAACTGTGTTAAGTATCTGCATTACATATAGCTTCCAGCGACAACGCTTTCTTCATATCTGTCAAATACATAACAAAATTTTGCACACAATGTCTAATGCAAATTGGCCCCAGGGTACCACAACTAGCATAAACCTGGTCATGTTAACAAAAGGTGTTGACTGTAGAAGAGGTGGAATTGGACGGCTTAGGAAAATTGGAGGTATTAAGAAAGAAAAAATGACAATGTGCAAAAAGCATTCTGTTAATATTAGCTTCTGGTCGAAACACTTTTCAATTATGAAAAAGCAAATTTAGCACTAGCTGCTGGCAAATTATTTTCTGACCCAAACAAAAATTTCATACTTACCGACAATCATATTCACTATAAATGTCTGAGCTTAAGAAAATGTTAATTAATTAAAATAGTTATGCTAATTTTATACTACTTCAAGTGCAGAAAAAACAAGATTATTTTTGTTAAGTAGAAATGCATTTTTGCTCTAAGGAACTAGCACTTGTGGGCCTCAGCGATTCTTTACAAATGTAGTCCACCAAAAATCAAATTTGCATTAACTTGTGATGTCACCAATATTTTTGGTGACAATACCTGTATGTAACATGTAGTGGTTGCACAAAAATGCCCTGATTTCAAGAAACTGTAATAATAATAATATAATAATAATAATTATGCCAACGATTTTGCAATAACAATGTTAAGTTGTGATAAATAAATAATAAAAAAAAAGAATGGTGACAAACACACATATACCTGCCTATTTATATTTATTAGGTGATCAAGACACCCGACAGAGGGTAAAGAAAGTGAAACGGCCATGAAATGGTTCTCCTCAAAACGCTAAATTACCCGTAAAAACTCACAGCACATTTCACTGTCTGTTGGCCGCCTTCAAATACCACTGGTCAACAAACTTCGACTGGAGTTTGCTCCCTTAGTAGACATTTCCACCAGATGGAGCTTTATGACTTTTTTCAACCTTATGTCAGCTGATAATGAAAAAGGCCAGTCCAACCCCTTGTGGAAAGGGCATGTCAGTTTGGAAGCAATTGCAAGTCCTAGCACACTGATAAACAGCTGTAGGCGTACAGTATCACAGACAAGACTGGTGTTGCTATCCACGTACGAGATGGCATAGCTGACATGACTCCCCGAACACACAAATTCTTGGCTGGAGTCACAGCAGTGAACAACCTCATGAAATGCCTCCAAAAAAAAAATCCAAACTTTGACTCAGCAAGTTGTTTAATTAACTGTGGCATCCAACTGTATCGTTTCCTGCAGCAATAAAGTTGACCAATCCATTCTGCATTTCTTTGCCATTGTTCGACTTTTCTCTGGTCAGCCAGCCCAGTTTTGTGACCAAACAATAGTGATCCAATCAGCTTCCTTTCCTTCGTCACCTGACTTACCAGTCATGTGATATCCAATCAGCACACACCAGTCTTAACATTATCCAGCAGTCATGTGTAGATTCTCCAAACGTCTTATCAGTGGTCATTCAATACGAAGATTATTGAGAATCTTCATTCTGGCATGAAGAATCACCCAATAGAATAAGTTATAATCAGTATAAATATTGGTTGATATCTGTACATATTTTACACAGTAATGACCAGTTAGCACCATTTATACACACTGTACAGCCCCATTTTGATTCCGGCAGCCTGAAAGCAGAAAGGAAATTCCACGTTAGTTATTCATTTCAAAACGAAAGAAAGTTATTTAATGCTTTGGATTTTAGTGTTAAATTAAATTGGCAATTATTGAATACCAATTCAAATTGCATAAATGATTATCTTTCCTTGTTTTTCTGTTCTTGTTTCAAATCACAATGCCTGAACAGTGAAATGTTAAAAAGTTAGTTTAGATCAAGTATCATCTGTTACAATCTGTCTTAAATAACTTTGGCTGGGGTGTACCTACTAGTTTTTAGCCTCCAAAAGCTAAAAACTAAGTTATTGCAATGCAGTTTTTTTAAACTATATTTAATAACTGAACTGACCTGCTAACACTGACTGCTTGAACCTGAGCCGGAGTCAGAATCAGAATTATCTATCTCTTTTAACTTCCTTCGTTTACTTTTGTAACTCTGTTCTTTCTCTTTACTGTTGCTTCTGGTTCGGCTGATCTCGGGCTCTGAAAATGCACCTAAAACATAAAACATAACAAAAAAAGTTATTAGCAATTTTTCATCACACAACAATTTTCAAAATACTGTATTTCACCTTAACATTTTTCAAGTGATACATTTTGCTTTGAGTCTGACTCAGTTTTGAATGCTCATCCCTGAGAAGCATTCAAGTAGGATGTACTTAAGCTAAGAGGCAATTTATGCGTAAAAAGCTGGGAAAAGATTATTCTCTTCAAATTTTCCAAATTAAGACTATGGTGTACAAAAGCACTTGGTTTGTCTTTCTTGTATAAAGGTTCCCCATTAAATTTGTTTATTTGACTACTGTTTTACTCAAGAATATTTCACTTATTCGACAGCAACCAGCATTATGGTGGGTGGGAACCCGGCAGAGCCCGGGGGAAACCCAAGACCATCTGCAGGTTGCTGGAAAACCTTCCCACATACCACCAGAGAGGAAGCCAGCACGAGCTGGATTTGAACTCACAGGGAATATTACTGTTAAAGTGGCATACATGTAACAGAAAACAAGACTTACATGAACTTCCCGGCAACGGCGTGTGGACTTCTACTTTGACTGTAGCAGTGGCCTTGACCCGGGTGACATGTTTGGGACCCGGCGGTGGCGTAGACGGAACAGATCCAGGTGGCGTACTCTGCGGATGGAAAAAACCAACACATCAAATTATAGCAAAATGATGGACAAGAAGAGATATCGTATTGAGCCAAATCCACCAGGACTAAGTCAGAAGTTGAGCAACTGAGAAAATCCACTCCAATCCAAATATATATTTATCCTGCACTGCACATGATAAACTGTATCTAAATTCACTTTCTCTAAATTAACAAGGGTACGGACTAACAAACATTATCTGCCGCTAAAGATGGGCTTTATTTGTAACAGCAGCATGGAGTTCGTCATATCTTTTACTGAAATCGATACAGGATTCTCTTGGATTCCACGCCAGGGACTATTCCAAGCCAACTGCCAATCATCAATATCCCTGTGAACAGTACAGATACAGAGCCAATCATCAATATCCCAGAGCCATCACTCACGTTTCTACTGCTGGATCGGCTCTCATACTGCACACCTCCTGGTACTGTGGTGGTCTCCACGACAACCTCAGGCTGCACAATGATCTCGTGGGAAGAGTACTGTGAGGAGTGCTCCTCTGTTATTGTCGTGAGCGAGATGTTTGATGGAATTCTAGGATACACCCTGCGACTTGTCGACCTGCTTGGCCGATCCACAGCTCGAGGGATGGGTTCAGGAGTGGGTGGAGCTATCCGCTCTTCATCAATCTTGGGTCGTACCTGTGAGAAGAATTGTATCATGCAGTAATCTTGGTAAGCTGTTTTTTTGTTTTTTTAATTTCAATTCAGATCTAAGTCAAAAATCTCAAAATTAAAATCTCCATGTTGTTTTCCACGTTTGCATTACTGTTCATATTTTAAAATCTTGTAGTACAGAAATGTCCTGTGTATAGCCCTGTTACAAAAAAGCTGGGATTTCTTTCATTGTTAGTTTTTTCCTTGACGCTCTTGTTCGGTTTAGTATTCCATCAACTAATAGAATGAGAAAGCACTTTTGTGGAATCATACTCATGTACACAAATACCAAGTCACATTGTAGCCAAAATATCACAGATTTTCTGCAAGACGGGAAAACTCATAGGTTAACCATCCACACTGTTCATACCAGCCCCAGTGGCTGTTCAGTGTGGACAGGCTTCAGCTCTGCTAGGCTTTAGGAAGGGAATTGTTTGGGTCACATTTAACGCGTTTCCACTTCAGCAAACCTGGACTTAAGCAAGGGTCCTTCAGCCTAGTCTATAACCTGCTGTGTTCAGCAGCCTATTGAAGTAACATTATAACATAACACAGGAGTGGGTATATCGGGTGAATTCATACAGTTTCAGTATGGAGACTTGAAGTGTCACTCAATTGCATCTGTTAGGTTTTAAATATCCAGTGACCGGTTAAGGGTGACTACAGGTGTACTAAACCCTGTGAGTCAGTTGACAGGTGTACTGGGCTGAGGGGGAAATGGAAATATGGAAGAGCAGGTTGTGATCACATTTACTTACCTCCCCTTGCGGCCCCAAGATGGAGAGTAAAATAGGCAGAAGTAGAAGCCCATTGAGAAGCCCCAGTATCACCAGGGCTGTGAGTACATTGAAGAAATACCTAAATTGAAAAAAGAAACCCTATAAATACTGGGTCTACCTCTGAAATTCCGTACATTTACAATGACACTCGGCCATTATGAGTAGAGCTACTCTGCTGTTTCTTTCCAATCCCTTTTGGTCACATTTAGGTACCCAGGATGAAAAATTTATTTATTTATTTATTTACTTGATTGGTGTTTTACGATGTACTCAAGAATATTTCACTTATACGACGGCGGCGGGCATTATGGTGGGTGGAAACCGGGCAGAGCCCGGGGGAAACCCACGACCATCCGCAGGTTGCTGGCAGACCTTCACACGTACGGCCGGAGAGGAAGCCAGCATGAACTGGACTTGAACTCACAGCGACCGCATTGGTCAGGATGAAAAATGAACTAGCATTAACTACTTTTATCCCTATTGTTGGTCGATAACATTTTACTATCAATTCATCCTCGACCACAAATATGTTCTTCAACACATCCACGACGTCCTTCAACACATAGGCTGCACTTGTCCACAATTCACCAAAATTAGCATAAACCTTATTTTATCTGAATTTTCACTACTTTCAGCCACAAATTGAATCTCAAATATAAACTTGTATCCATTCACTGACACAGCTGTTAAGCAATTATGGCTTAGAATAAGGTCTAAAGAAATGTATACAGTATGCATGCTCAATGCTCAGATAGGAATTACAAGCAATGCTCCAGAATGAATTGGTCAGAATTAGGGTAAATTAAAATGTCATTCATACGGATCCCATGATCAGTGTGGGATTCAGATGACATAGGCTTTGATCCTTAACCTCGTCAGGAGCTGTAAAGAGCTACCTGTGTGGTCCTCAACACCATAGGGCCCCCCCCCCCCCCACCATTCTCCTAAAGATAAAGGGCTGACCCGCTTCTGGTGGGTGCTGGTTGTCTTTGTTCAGGGTGAGATCAAATAAAGGGGGGCAAAACAAGCCCAACAATAACCTGCATTATTTTTTTTACAAGTAGCAGCCATCGTGCTCTTGTGGCGTGGTTTTGTATTAGGTGACAACAAAGCCAGGGGAATCAAGGCGGTAACAATGGCGTGAGGGGCGACTCTGAGGGACAATTTCCTGGGACAATGACCCTCTCTGACGGGCCCCACCCTACCCCCACTGCTTTTTTATAGTCACACTTATCCCTTATACCCAAACATAAGGTGTACTATGTACAGGCCCTATGTAAGCCCATATTAGCAATGCAAGACATATATTTCTTCTTTTACATAGCAGTTTTAACAATAGTCTCTTTGCTCCCCCCCCAACTCCATGAAATTTTCTTACCATCCTCCCTCCCACACATAAAGATATAAGATTACATTTCCATCTGTTTTAAAAGTTTAGCAAACAACACTGTGCTGCCAACATATACACTCCCCTGAACTATTAAACACTGCAATTAAGCTACCAGTATGTTACAGAGCCTGTTCACCCCTGTTTATAGAAAGAAGCTCAGTTCAAACTAAATCTCTTTTAGAGAAATGATATGTGACACTCCTTTTGGAACCTGATACAGAAGTTTGAAACAGAACATTTCATCTTTCTGGCCTCCATGAAAACTGCTGACTGCTTCTCTATACAGGACTCGTACCATTTTTACTTCCATGCTTTCGGAGTTCTTTGGTGGTTTGCGTTGAACGCTGATTTGCTGACTGGTCCTACAGTTACTGGTACTGACCCAGAACACATTTCATGGTCAACGACTCCTGTATGAATGTCTACATGACCCTTCTGTATGAATGTCTACATGACCCTTAAATGTTAAAAAATGTTGGGTGGAATTGCTTTTTTTTTTCAATGTTGTTACATATATCAGGAAGTTGAGGTATTTTCAAACCCTAACCCCACCATATTAGAGAGTCTAACCACAGTTTCTGTACACACATTAGCAAACCAGGGAAACTGAACACTAAATTAGGACAGGAAGGAAGGAAAAAAAAAAACTTACTTGACAATAAAGTCAAATTCTGATCCCACCAACATGATTATCCCCAAAAATGTGGAGATTGCTCCGTGCACCACAGGTGAAAATGTGTGAGTGAGAGACATGGACATTCGGCGATTCCGAGACCCGATCGACGTCATAAAACTCTGCAAAACAAACAAAAAAAAAGGGGTAAATTAGACAGGAGTTAAAGTCAAATTCTGCTGACCTAAATTCTGAAGTAAAGTTTAGAGTAATTCTTCAGAATGTTATTTTCTGCTGTAACAGAGTTGTAAGATTACCAAAAATTTTAACATCTTTTGGATCTAATTTTGATTTAATGTGACCAAAAACAACGAACGTAGTAATAAAATCATTAACATACTTACCACACAAATATGCACTGTAAATTCCACCCCTATCCCCACAGCAACGATCAGTATGACTGCCGGCACAGCACTAAGACGAACTCCAATAATGCCCATGACACCGAAGAGCTCCACCACCATCATGGATAATACAAACACCTGTGGAATAGAAAAGCCGAACCGTATAGAACACAAACTGTTGCCAAATGTATTTTATTTCGTGAAAGAAACCTTAAAGGAAAAGAAAACATAAACATGATGCTAAAATCAGACGAAAGAGCGTCAAAACTTATTTGCAAATATCATTTTCAATATTTTGGGGATATTTTTCTTTTTTTCAAGAGAAAAGGGTATTTGAAAATATTTTTCTTCGGTGGGTATTTGGGACCAACTTTTGGTATTTATCGCTGTTGCATAATAGTGTGATAAGAAAGGATGTGATGCTTGTCAGATAAATTTATTTGAATGTAAGTTTTTGTTGTTTATATCGAAACATATGCATAAATTATGATAATATTTATGAACATATTAAAAATATAAATATGATCCAAACTGAGGTTTAATATATTTGTTAGGTGAAAAGAACAAATCCTAGTGCAAAAATGTTTATTAAACCTGTGTTACATCCTAATTTATGACTTTATTAAACAAAATTATAAATACCAAAAGGTGGTCCCAAATACCCACCATACAAAAATTATCTTCAAGTATCTTTTTCTCCTTAATGAAAAATCGGAAAAGTATTGAACACCACATTTACAAATAACTTTTCGCACTCTTTCATCTGAACTATGTGTCCTTTTTCGGTTTTCCCCACCTTTAACCTTCGATATATTTCAAAAACATTTCACCAATTCAGCAATAATACAACAACATTTTCACACTCAAATGAAATTTTTCATATCCTATCAAAGAAAATCACACACAGCATACACTGTTACAAAGGGAGCTAGGAAATAAGATTGGACAATTGAAAATTGTGATCAACCAATGAAATCAAAGTTTACTTTCCTCAGGATTTAATCAAATGATCACGTACCACAACTGCTGCTGCCCATGGATTCATCAGACAAAAACAGATGACAACGAACGTAACTCCTAAAATACACAACAGCGCCATCAGCAGGTAGAAGCGGAGATGGAGATATTGCTCCCAGAAGGTGAAGGGAATACCCGAAGGGTAATTTGGAAGGCCCTTTTCTGTAAATGTGTCACATATTTCTCTGATTTCCTGCAGATGGTAAAAAAAAAAAAAAAAAATGTACGCATGAACACTTGAACATTTTAACTGAAGATCTCATGAAAAGTATAGTATATAAAATTTACGATAAATACTGACAGGATTTGAGCTGTTAAAATAAACTAAGAAATTCATCTGTTCTGTACTGTGCTGATTTGCAGTATCAATTCATTTGCTGTCTACTGTTCGTATTTAGGCCAGTCTTCTGATGACTGGATAACATAGACATTCTGCTAACATCTGTTCAAATAAAACAATTACTGATTGGCTGACATTTTTGCATACAATTACCACATACCTTTATAGTGTCAATCACAGCCTCAGTATCAGAGAGGTTGCTAAGGTAGAAGGCAATCTGGGCGTATGTAATTGGCTGAGATTTGGGTACTGTAATCAGAACAAATGAACAATTAATAATAAAGGTGAGGGAAATGTGCATACTGGCATCATGCATGTATTTCATATCACTTCTACTGTGCAAAAATGCACACATACAAAATACATGTATTTTTTTGTTTTTTTTTTGTTATGGCCAAAATTTTGTGATACACTTACAATTTTAGCAAATGACTTCAGGATCTGATGCCTGTTCTTATCATCATTTTTTTTTTCCATCATGAAATTCAGGTGAACTAAACAGAACATATATCTTTTGTATAAAAATCCTCAACTCTGAAGGTCTACAAGATCACATTTCTTGGTACTACGCACTGCACTGACCGAGTTATGTCACAAAAGTGTAATCCTCTTCACAGTGCACTGGTCAAACTCCACAGGCTATGTAAACAACTGACCACAGACAAAAGGATTGTGGCCAGGGCTGTCCAGACTGTCTCCTAGACTGGGTCAACAGCCTCCAGCCACTAGACAGTAGTGAGTAGTAGAATGGCCCCAGGGCTAAACCTCCTCCCCACCCAGACACCAACCACCCTGATAGTTTAATTACTTCGTACATTCCTCTAACACGACTGACCCAATACAAACAGAGCACTGGAATACTTCATCCAAGGACTTAAAAACCCTAAATTACCAAACAAAAATTTATTTCACGAAAAATGCCACTGCAATTAAAAAAAAAAGACTTAGTTTTGTTAAAAAGTAAAAATAAAATTGAAATGAAAATAAAGTTAAGATGAAAATAAAGTTGTTAAAATATAATAAAGTTGTTAAAATATAATAAAGTTCCTTCCTGTCATGTTTTTTAGTCCTGGAAGCTGTCAGCGGAGATAGGTGTAGTAAGTACTTACTTTTGTTGTCATGTATATCCCTCGGTTCATGGTACCACGGTTTTGGAAGTGGATGTATAGAGGCAGCAGATGCCTGGTAAGCCATCACATCATTGGACACCCAGGCAGACAGATAGTTGTAAAAGACTTTGGGAGGAATAATGCCATCAGCGTCAACCAACCTTGCTGTGGTAACCTTGGAAAGGCAAAGACAAATAACACTGATGATTTTCACAGCCTGATCACCTGGCTGACTGGTGAGCACCAACCCTTTTGAAATGGATGATGTAAACCTTACCAAATGTCTAAACTGAAGGAAGACTGATTGATTGATTAACAAAATAATCAAGAATTTTTCACCTGCACAATGGCTGTCAGTTTTATAGGTGGGCTGATTAAATGCACCCTTGCATGGAGGAACTGAGCAAGTGTCAATAAAGCAATCATGAGGCTAGAACGTTTCCAAAATGTCAATACATAAATGCAAGATATATAACATCAGATATTTCGAAGAAACTTTGAGGAAAATATAGCAACATACTCAATGTTTTTTATTAACTTGTCCTTAAAACAACAAGTGAAATATTCTTGAGTGTGGCGTAAAACACCACTTCCTTTGAAATATTCTTGAGTGTGGCGTAAAACACCATTTCCTTTGAAATATTCTTGAGTGTGGCCTAAAACACCACTTCCTTTGAAATATTCTTGAGTGTGGCGTAAAACACCAATCAAATGTAATAGTCAAACACCAACTCTTTCCAATTCTTTCCAAACCCAACGCAGAAGCCGATTTTCTTCCCGTTAAAATACAGTTTTAAACAACATGAACGGAGCCTACAGTTGCACACCGAGTGACCTTTCCATGACACTATCACCAAAAGATGCCAGATTTGGAGGTCCTGCTTCCTCAACACGTATCTGTTTGAGGAATGTTGATCAGTTAATTACATTAAGGCTATTACTAATAACCAGACAAGATCATTCCAGCTACGCAGGTAGGAAACAATGACTAAGTTTGCCAAGTGCACACAAGGTCGTTGAGTGCACAGAGGTCACAGAGTGCAGAGAGCAGGGGGTCATTAAGTACATACCTGTTCTGCATTGACAGGGTTGTCTGTATCTCCAGTCTGTAACAGTAGCTTGTATGCCAGGATCCCTTCATCCGAGGCATTACCATACCACTCGTCTTTAGTGATTGTGCCAGCCTTAAAATCTGCATCAAAGTGTTCTTGGATATCTGCTCAAACAAAAAGAACAACAAAATGTGACTGATTCACTGATTTGGTGTAAACAAAGTTAAAAAAAAAATGGTATTCAACAAAACTGTTCCGGAAAGTTTTTGCCAAAAATGTGGTCTTTATATGTGCATGAAGTGATTAAAGCTTATCCCTATCTTTCCATACGGCCATACGTGGGAAGGTCTGCCAGCAACCTGCGGATGGCCGTGGGTTTCCCCTGGGCTCTGCCCGGTTTCCACCCGCTATAATGCTGGCCGTTGTCAAATAAGTGAAATATTCTTGAGTACAGTGTAAAACACCAATCAAATAAATAAATAAATAAATAAAAAAATAAAATATCTTTCCATAAATATTCAGCTTTACGACTGGAGATGGGAACCATTAAATGCCCTCACCTAAGAGCCACTGTTTGAACATGCTGAGCCAAAAGCTGGGCAGAGTTCCATCATCTTCTTTGATAATCCGTGACACTTTCTCAAAGGCTTGATGGTATTCCATTAGTAATTTCTGATTGTTCGGGTAATCAAAATCAGCCTGTGAAAAAAAAAAAAAGAAAAAAAAAAGGGTTATTATGTCCAATGGACAGTACTTAATTAAGATGAAATAAAAATGTGTGTGACCATTTAAAATACTGACAAAGACAATGCTCACATTCAAATGGCAATATCCAAAATTGACAATATCAAACTGCCTTCCACAAATCTACAACAAGTGAGTTGATTCTCAAGATATTTTGGTAAAAGACAAACTAACGGATAGACAAAGTTTTGACCCAAGGGTAAAAACTACAATGTGTGGCATTATCCTATTTCTCACCTGTGTCACCAGATGAATGTTGTAAAATCCGAAGTACTTGGATCGAGCCTCAATAAACTGGTACTCCATAGTGTCTCGCGGTACGATGTCAGTTAGGACCAGTCCATCCTTAACCTGGGCCGTGCCCCATATCCCAGTCCCCAGCAGAATCAGGAAGAAAATTATCCCAAACACCTGAGGAAGATTGGTAGATTTCATGTTCAGTAAAATATCTGGGTTGAAGGGGTAGAGTGAAATGTTTAATGGAGTTCACAAGGCAGGTGTTTAACTTGGTGTTTAGTCAAGCGATCAGAATTTAAAAAACCAAAAGCAGTATACACAAGACTCATAGATTTCATGATTAGCTCTTAATATTTCAGTGAAGTTGTACCAGTGAAGTGTTCACAAAAGGTTCAAGGAAAAATTAAATGGAAATCTTAATCAGAGTGGGGTGTTCAACTCGACAAAAGGGAAGAGTGTTTATAAGGCCGAAAGCAACCCACTTGTATGTCTTACCTTGACGTAGGTTTTCTGTAAGAACGGTGCGTAGTAGTTTGTGGCAAGCCCAGTGAGTGACCAGGAGGCGCATTCCTTCTGCACCTGGAGGCAGCGCTGGCCACAAGTCACGCTCTCTGCTGGCGCCAGGCACTGCTGAGATGACGTTGTTGACGGGCACACTGCATGAGAACAAGAATAACGACATGACAAAACAAAACAAAAACAAAAAAAAACATGCTTCATAACTTCATTCCACTCGCTCTGTTTAGAAACTTTAGCAATTCCTTAATCCTGTCATTAAAGTATCATACCTCAAACAGGAAAGTCTGAAATGCCTTCCTAGTTATAAAAAAAGTTAACCCCTTCAAATCCTTCCTGGGAAGTAGAGACTAATTATTTCATTTGTAAGTTTCAGAAATTAGCATTGGTTTGTTACCTGAAGGCAGGGAGGGATTTCTGGTGAAGTAAGCCGTCCCTGCCGGTGCTAGTGTTGTTACCACAGGGCCACCCTCCACGTCAGACTGGGAAATGGTTTCATGTACTGAGCTGCTATAGGTAGGAGGAGGACTGTAGGATGGTGGAGGACTGTAGCCTCGAGGTGGAGTTCCCTCCCTTGACTGGCCACCAGAGGGAGGTACATGAGCACGAATGTGCCGCTTCTCCTGAGGTTGAAGGTCTATGACTTTGGTTGTGGTGGATCTGAAATTGAAGAGAGAAAATTCATGTAATGATCAACGGAAAGTTACAATAACACCTCAAGCCTTTTATCAGCAAAACATACAGTCTGTTTTCAAAATATTTTAATGTGATTCTACACAGGATCTGGAAAGTAGAAATGTACAAGATGCACAATGGTGGGACATGAATAAAGACCATTCTATTTATTTTGAAATAAGAATTCGAGATTAAAAGCAGCCAAAGGATATCTAATTAAGTGTTTACTCAAACTTACCCACTAAAACAGCAGAGGAAATCAACTCTACGGGCTTCTCTCCTTTTGAGGTCAATGCTGACAAGAGCGGGAAACACCAACAACACAGAGCCCATGTTAAACAGGACTAGAATCCCCGCCTACCAAAAAAAACAAAAACATAATCTCTTAATTTCACCAAAAAATACACACAAACACACACACAAAAAAATGGCACAAAATGCACTCTGAAAAACATATTTTAAATTAGCACATCCTCAAAAAAGTTAATTTAAAGTAAATCTTTTAACCCACAAATCCCTTAGAGGAGGCGAATGAAACCATAGCCTTCACTCAGAGTTGTTTAATTGCATGTTTGAGTAAGACGAGCTCACCTGCAGGGAGAATGCCCGTAGAGCGGGGATGGGAATAATAGCTGCCGTGAAGAAAGCCAACATGTTGGAGAGTGATGTAAGGAGAACACTAACTCCCGTTCTCTTCAGACATTCACCTGTCTGGTCCTGAGAAACAACAACAACAACGGTCAAATCAACTGTGAACACTATACAAGTTTACGACAACAGCAGCTACCCATAAAGACATTTAATTACACAGGATTTTCATATTATGGCCTGACTTATCTTCTGTGTGGAAAAATGATCTTGTCCTGACGATTGACTGGCTTTTAAATAGATGCATGGTTAAACCATACAAATTACTGAGAGGGCCTATAAGGTGGACGAATCAATCTGAATCAAGCAAAACGTGTCATTTGACAAAAGCTCAACTTTAGATGAGATACATTATTATTAAATAAGTAAATACCATTTCACAGAGGTATGAAACAGACATTTATATTCTTATAATTAAAGGATTACAATCTTATTTTTTTTTATATCATAAAATCTTAATACACCAATTGCATCAGTATGTTATATTTATTTATTCATTTATTTGATTGGTGTTTTAAGCCGCACTCTAGAATATTTCACTTATACGACGGCGGTCAGTATTATGGTGGGTGGAAACCGGGCAGAGCCCCGGGAAACCCACGACCATCTGCAGATTGCTCCAAGACCTTCCCACGTACGGCAGGAGAGGAAGCCAGCATGAGCTGGACTTGAACTCATAGCGATCGCATTGGTTAGAGACTCCTGGGTTATTACATCAGTATGCAATACAAAAACACATTGACAAAGTTTTGCTGTGATGAAACATTGCATAAACAACAAAGCACAGAGTTGAACAAAGGAATACATATTAAATAATGCATGCCTTGAAGTTCTAAGTGAATGTAAAGGAACAGATATAATTCTACAAACAAATAAGTTTAATCTAAAATAGAATTAGGAGTTTACTGAATTGTGAACAACATCATTTACACTGCCAAGAGCTATTTTGATGAACGTGTCTCAAATTTTCCTGTTTTAACAGGAGATTTTCCAGTGTACTGGCCACAAACATTATAATTTTCATTTAAGCTATAATTAAGTTTTTGCACGGAAACAGAAAAAAAAGCAAGATATTATCATTACAATGTCTCTTTGATAAAAAAAAAAAGAGGGAAAAACGAAAGCAGTGTCAACTCCTGAGACAAGATGTGAAGTAAACAATTTCAAAGTACACATGAAAAGGTGTATTGAAATGTACAGTCTTACCTAATCCTTTGTGAGCATAATACAAACAGAGATTGAAGTTGTTTAGACAGAGCTTTTCATGTGTAAAATAAATGGCCGTGTGTCAGTATACCTTGACGAAAGCACACCTGTTCCTAATTAAGCAGACAGCTAGCAAACTGGCCAGGTAGAAGTGGCTGTATTTATCTTACAGTTAAACAAGAACACACACAGTTATTTTGTTCGTGGGTGCGTGTGTGTGTGTTTGTGTGTGATCTTCGTTGCAGCCAGGACTGCCTCTGTCGTTCAAGCCTTTGGAAGCTACCTTTAATTACGTTGCGCTTCGTTCAGCTTGTTCAGGCTGCCTATTTGCCATTACCCTGCGAGCCACTACCACCACCCCCCCCCCACCCTCCCACCCCCTCCACCCAATCCACACAAACTTCTACACAAACTAGGCACACTTTTAAACATTTATCGGTAAGTAATTGGAATCTGGCTAGGTGGGGGGTAGACCCTGAAGTGGTCCAGGCGAGAAGAGCAGAGACAGGGCTAGTTTGAAGAGGCTCTCTCTCTGGTACTTTGACATCAAAGCCTGTTAAAATCATGCAAACAGGAAATCTATGGTCCTCAGAGCCCGGACATGCATGGGCCATGTGGGCAGGCTGGAAGTTTTGAGGTGAAGGAGAGAGGTGTCTGGACAAGTCATGGCCCCATATGTTGTGGTAAAACTGTCTTTTTTTCTCACAGGGTAAAATAAAGAAATGTCAAAGACCCAAATTGGAAAATTGAAATAAAATTATATCTTATTAAATTCTATTTGTGAATTAGACTTAATATGAACATTGTGACTCCTATGTTATTTTATATCCAGTGACATCATGTCTGCTTTAAACTTTCTAAACACATCACAAATAACTACTTTCTGGACCATATTACATGAAATAAATTTCTTTGGTTCAAATGACTAATTTTCACTAAAAACCGAGGACACCAATCTAATCTGGGGTAACAATCTGTCATCAGCCAACAGGTGAGCTTAAGACGGATCAGTGGGTATCCATAACGAATTGCCTTAGAATAAAACTTATAAAGCCTGGATTCTTCACAAAATGAGCCTTATATCGGCTAATAATGTGACATTACCTCCTTTCAGTCTTATAGAGCAACTTATTTTAAAATTTGCAGCTTGCTTGCTTAATTTTTAAAAGCAGACGATGAAGTTCAAAAGATATCTCAAACACAATAAAGTCAAACTGTCTTTCTCTTTTGACACTACAATACTGTTCATCTAAAAAAAACATTTTATAACGAATGCATTAACATGTATGACAAAATGTGAATTTTTAAAATTTTTTTTATGCCCAAAATAATTAGAAGGGTTAAGGTAAGCCGAGCAAGAAACCATTAGAGCAACATTCCATATCGCACTATTATAGTTTAACGAGGTATCCAGAAGTGCGATACAAGTCAAGTTTAGGCTATGTGTTTTTTTACACATACATGTGTACAGGTGTTAAGATTATTTCACGCTTCTGATGAATTACCACCTAGTGTTCGTGGGAGAGAGAGAGCAAGTGAGAGAGTTAGAACAGCCGTCAAACGGTATGCAGAAAGAAACCTGGCTGGAAAATGCTACAACCTATTCCTGATGAGAACTGGTGGCGAGATTTCGTCTTGTGTGTTCATCAGAGGGGCAGAGTAAATTACCAGATCAAGAAACTGTATGGAATGTAAGAGTGTGACATATCTGGCTCCAGTCCAGTACTGCTGAGTGCCCCAGACCCACAAGATTGAACACACAGTCTACTGTGTGTATATGGTGATGTGGCTGTTCAATATACCTCCCTCGAGTATGGACATCTGTATAGTTCTTAACTGTGGGTGATTAACGAATGAAGTTTCACTATTAACCTTCCTTAATCCAATAACATTTCCATGAATTTCCTTCATTCATACAGCTTGAATGAGAGGCACTTTATACCGTGAAAGATGACACCATAACATTTATTTCATATTTCTTTTCTCATTTCAAGTTGGAGTGAAAAGTAAGCCTGCTGAAATCAGTATTTCCTGTGAAGAATCATACTGTTGTATGTGATTATCATCCCTGTAAAAATTACCCCCCCCCCCCACTCCCCCGCATCCATCCACCAAAACAATCCGCATCATCCCTAAAGCATCCACCCCAGCGCCCACCAGCATTCTCTTTCTGGGTATAAACAGCGGAGATAGTCAGGGTATAAACACACCAAATGGCTCCAGCTTTCTGCCAAGGAGGGCCCTCATCAAAGGCATACCTGGGAACACAGAGGTGCTGGGAATGGGGTGGAGAGATCACCCTGAGGCCCCCCATACTGGCAACCCGGAGACACCATATCCTGGATATGCACCCAGTGTCCTATGACTCGGGGCAATGCTCTAGGGGCACCCTGCACCCACCTGGCCCGCCCAGGATGCCCACAACAAAACCAGATGGACAAACTTGTCCCTCAGCCAGTCACTCACTGGTCATTTAAGTGACCATCCCACTTGGCTTAGCTCTGCGCTCTGACCCTATCCCTGTTTTCCCATGCACCAGCTCCCAGCATTGCCAGGATACCTCAGCAACCCAGCCTAATGCTGTAGTCTCTCCTACTGCCAGACAGGCATGCTAACAGGCCGGCATGATGAAAACCACTGTCCCTATCCCAACTGCATTCCTCACCTTAAACTTGCCCTATACCCACAGACAAGCATAATCAGCATTGCTTTAGCGTCTACTAACTCGCATCGTCTCTTGTTTTCAAAGCAACAGTGGTATTTAAGTCAAAATAACAAAATTGTTGGCCTGCTGTAGATTCAAGTATAGGAAGTCCTGTAAAAAGCAAACAGGCTTATATTCTCATGTTGGAATCGTACCATATACCATTTATGTGAGAGAGGTTCTTTTCTTACCATGTGTGGTATGTTGGAGGATCTGAAGTTCTCGGAGTATGTGTGAGCGATAAGGAACATGTCATCCACCCCAAGTCCCAGTGCCAAGAAAGGAATTATCTGTAGGAAAAGAGCAAGAAAGAATGAATTATTCAATATGACTGAAATATTTTATAAGTGATTATATAATGCTCCCCACTTAGGAAATTTCCATACTTGTGAGGGCAGAAGGGAAATTTTAGGGGCATGGGGAGAAAACTTGGCTCCAAGATATTTTCCTAGATACATGTACCTGTCACATGGCAATAATTATCAAAGAAAAAGGAAAGATGGGTAAGAAAAATGGAGGAACAATACACAGAAAATTTCATTGACTTTTCACCATCTGACTGGCTTGCGGTACAAACTGTAGTGCCAAAGCATGGAGAGTTTACTCCAAAGCATACTCTTCCAACCATATAAAGTTTCACCAACTTAGTAAGCCTACAGTAGGGCGGTGGGTTTGTGAAAAATTCCAAGAAATTGTAAGTGATTTACTGTTTTCACGATTTAGCGAAATGAACACCGTATCCAAGAAAGCATCTGTTTGCTTATTTCTGAACGTACGAACCAAGTGGCTTTAACAAGAATGTACTAGCTTTACTCTACTGGATCTCTTCTAACAACAACAGGCTGACTGCTATCACACATATCATCAAAGGATAATTTATATCACAAACAAAGAGAAAGCTCAAAGGTAAAATTTACAAATACTGTTTTCATGTCTGAAATGAATTCTGGATGATAAGATGTACACACAGTGGCACACGGCACAGGTGTTAAACCAAGTTTATTGAAAACAGATAAGAATGTGGTATGTAATGCTATTAGCCAAGAGTTTCTTGGGAAAAAAAAAAGTTTAAAGAGTGTAACACTGGGGGGCATCTGGAGTTGAAGACACAGGCCTGGATAGTCTCCCCCTGTTTACTTAATTACCAGGCTGTATTTTCTATACCATAATCAGCTAGCAGACACAGGGCAGATCTCCTGTAGGGTTTACCCAGTCTCAGGGAGGGTGTATACACTAACCCAGGTTTTATAACCAGGGAGAAAAGGCTGTAGAAGCAATCACTAAAACTGCCCCATTTGAACTAGCTCTGTGTACATATATACCCAATACCAGTCAAACTGCAACCAGATGTGAATACCAGTGAACCTGTGGTACAGGATAAGATTAAAGCTTTCATCCTGGATGTTTACCGCCCCTACAGCTAAAGCCCTAGAGGATCCCACATTTCTGTCCTTCTTCTTCACCTCCACCCTCAAGTACCTCTATCCCCCCCCTCCCCATACATCCTAACCCCCTCCCCACCTCCCAACCAAGTGATAGGTAGCACCAGTCAACATTATCAGTGCTCTTAAGGGTGAAGCTCATCAGTGTCATTTCACAAAAATATGTGATAAAATACAGAGAGAATGCTTCTGATTGGGGTTATGAGGCATGAATATGGTTTAAGTGTCTTAATTGTGATGGTGAGCTGACAACAATTATGACTAGTCTGTCACAGCCATCTCTGTCCGCCATTTTACACTCTACTGAACTGACCAAAAGGTCGCTTGAAAATTTTCAACTTAGATTGCCCACTATAGGAGACACATAAATGCAAAACTTCAGCTCAATACATAAATGACTCGACTATTTACCAAAGAATCGATTCTAATACACAAAACAGATGTGGAGGTCATGAATTTGGTAATTTACGAAATTAATACACATGCAGAGCCACAAGGATGGAACAATCTACATGTACGCAAAAACTTCGTTCAATACATACAGCATCACTAACATTTACCTTAACACTGCTTTCAATTTTTTTGGACGGCAACGATTATGGTATGACATTAGTTATGCATGCACTTTGTACAGGTGAGCTAAAAATATTGTTACCTCCCTTCATAAACACACGTGCCAACATAACTCATCAAAAACCAAGTATCAAAAACTAATTCAAGCGCCTTATAATGCTCAACTCATTCATTATTTCTGTGATTTAATCACGGTCATGTCATGTCAGCAGAGATGATATGTGTAGTAGCTGTGGGATTCCCTGATTTGGAGGTTGGCATGGCAGAGATTTAGTTTGCTGTTTTTGGCTGTGGAGTATGACAGAAGGGAGGTAATTAGAGCTACAGATAGGATCAGTTGGGCCACCCAGGCAGTGCTATCTGTGAGTATCAACTGGTACAACTAAACACAGTCCAGCACTCAGCAGCTGTTTACCACAAAACCCACCAGATGAGCTGACAGCAGATCACAGGCCAAATCACACGGCAAATGGCCAACAAAATGACTCAGACTTCCAGCACACTATATGGCCATAATGGCTGTCAACCCTAAAGCCCCAGAACTTACATACCTGGTCACTTGATTCTTTTTCAGGTTTCTTAAGTTCTCTGAATTTCTGAATAGGTCAACTTAGAGTTTCATTCTTACTATTAACATCTTCTCAGTGTGTTATACATCTTTACAAAATACCTATCCATTTTTTTTTTCTGAAAAGAATATTTCATATTTCTACCTCATGAAAATATCTCATTTTAATACATTTAAAACAGTTAAGGTTCAACTGTAAAAATTCAGGTCATAATAAATTCTGAAATCACAACTGATGACTGATTATTACACTGGCCACCGGTGAAAAACACTGTGCCAAATACATGTACAAGTGTAATTCTAAACTTTTTGAATCATTTTATTTCATGAATCTTTGGCAATTCAAAATCCATTTTTCCAAAGGTTCATGCATAAAACAATATATCAATAAGCCACGTACAAGTCTAAGCAACAGTTAGACATAAAAGAAAAAAAGTTTAAAAAGAAGTCTGATAAAACTAACATTTGAATTTGATTGATTACATTTGTCATTCAAAAACTTTGAAAAGATCAAAGAAAAGTGTGTCTCGTTCACTAGGTAGCAAAGCTTTACAAACCCTCCACAAAAACTGCTCATTACTCATTTGGCTATTTCACTGCGCCAACTGTACACTGCCAGCCGTCACGATGAAGTGTTCTTATAGCTTTCATATAACCAGCTGAGCCTATCGCTCAATAATGGATGATACCATAACTATAGATCTATGTACCATGGTTCACCTTTACCCGCACACGCTGTATTAGTATTTATCACTTATCACAGCAGCTAATAAAAAAAAACACCTGACAAGTTTTACCTTCTGTTGCTCTCTTATGTAATGTGGAAAACATAGCCAAATCTACATGTTCACATTTGACCTGATTCAATTAAACCCAGACAATCAAAGACGGGGATATATAGAACATACTTCTAAGATACAGGGTTCACATTTGATGTGCAGTACCAGTACTCACTTTACCTGGTTTACATATAAATATGGCAATTAGTTCCCCCACCCCACAGAATTAATTCAACTTTGATGGACAAAATGGTTTGACAAAACATATGAAATATATACCCTCTAATTTATAAGTAATTTTGCTTAGCATTCATGTACTAACTCATGAAGCTGTTAAAGCAGATTTGCATTAAAAAGTCTGATTGGCTATCAAAAAAAAAAAAAAATGACAAAAAAAAAAAACTCCTGATCAAAGTCATCAAACTGGGTATCATCTGAATTCAAATAAAGTTTCAAATATCCCTTCAGTCACGCTGTCAGACATACTCAAAGTGGGAATAGATTAATTATCACATTGTAATTAAGAAATTATTAATAACTGAATTGATGACCACGATTTCTACATATTATGTAAATGCTTACCAGTAATTAGAATAAGTAATCTAATGAATATAGAGTACATCAGCTTACTGAGTCTGATTTGTGTAAACTGGCCATCTGACTTACATAGTGATAGAGTGAGAGAACGCAGTCTTAACACACCACACAGTCTTAACACACCACACATACAGACCAGGCACCACACACAGGCATCGCCCCCTTCAAAGTGTGCCCACTTTGTTTCCTGGTTAGCAGGGTCCTTTGACGGCTTGAGCTAAGACCGCAAACCCTAAGCCACAGAAGAGGGGCTTAAGTATAGAGGGCAGGGGAACTTGCCTTAATTTGCATAGTCAGAAAGCAGTCTGGCTGAATCAAAGCCTATGCATGATCTCCACTGTCCAATTGCATTTTTTTTTTTTTTTTTGGACAATTTTAGACAGGCAAGCAATTCATTTCCTAAAACTACCCTTTTTTTTTTCTATCACTGCTTTCGCATATGGCCAACTTAAAAATAAATGATCTCTCAAAAATTCCTATCTGCTCCTTGCATAAGTGTATGAAAGAGCAGCCCATCTGTCTGGACAAAAACTCTATTTATGATGTACTATGACATGGCTAACATTGCTAAAATAGTTGACTAGTATGACTTCATCTTTCATATACTTTTAAACAATTCCTTAATCATTTTGTTTCACCCGTTCATGCAGTATTAGAGTGAACACACAAAATTAGTACATCCGCTCAGAATTCATTTCCAGTCTAGACACTGTTCATACATATAAGTATACATACACAAACACATAAAAAAAAAACTAAAAAAATGACACGTCAGAAAAAGACACAGTATTATAGTAAAAGTGTATAAAAGCAAGTCACATTTTAGCAGTTTTTCTCATTTTCACTTACAATCATTTGGTGAACTGGGCTTATCTGCAGCCAGAAACGGGCCCAGAAATTTGTTTACGCCATTTCCTCTCTTTGCCTGTATTTTTTGCGTAATTTAGATTGCAGAAAGCGTACGTTGAGCCAGCATTCATCTAGAGGCTAAAAGCTCGAGACCGGAGGTATACTAGAGAGTACAGAGTCAGACCACCTAAGAAGTCAAGGAGAAAACCATAGCAGAGCTGGCTTCTCACTCATAGCACTTAGCCTTGGCTCGCCTTCATTAATAGCACATCACACTGTACAGCCAGCAGCTTTCTAGTCACACACACACACACACACAATGTCTACTGCCAACACCCTAGGGGCAATTAAAACAGAAGATCCACAGTAAAGGAGCCACCTCAATTACAAGACAGTCATAATCAGCCTGGGGGTATGGTAGTAGATAGAACATGGACTGAAATATCTGCCAACATCTACCCCAACAGCCTGAAATTCTAAACATTTCTTCCAATGCATTGTCTGTCCCATGTTGTCATTTGACAAACACTTACATTCTACAGTTATAAACTATATAGTAGAGTCCAGTTGAAAATCTACATAATTCCAGGAAAATAATTCTTTTTTTTTTACTTTATAGTTAAACTTCATTTTTTTTGTCAGTTTAGATGTTCGCTTTTGTTTTCCCACTTGCATACAAGTATGGAATTTTACCTTCTGCACCTTCTAGCAACAAGTGCATCCCATGTCCCAACTGTTCCAAGCATCTCAATGATTTTTACCTTAATCGCTCGACTGACTGACTGATTAATATGTTGGCTGTTCTGTTGGTCCGTCAATCAGTTGGCTGGTTGGTCAGTTTTTTGATAAACTAGCTTTTCACATGGTTATAATGAATTTGTTTTATTGCGTATGGTCACAGGATAGCACACCTCAGCCATCTAAAATATATCACTGCACATTTGCCAAACTTATCAAAATAATGAGATGGAATGAGGCCACTGGATTAACACAGCTATAACAGGAAGAGGCCGAGAAAATGAAGGTAGGGGATAATATGCTAATGAGGACTGCCTCTAAAAAAGCCTGTCTGCTAAGATAAAGCCCACTTGCAGAGACATTAAAGATAGTTAAATAACTGATCTGTGGGTGGTCTTTCCCCTCCAGCTAATTAACTACGTAAGACAGACAGAGCTGTTACCAGGCCATGACACACCTCTAACTTGACAACGACAACTGATGTATTCCACAATCTCCTCGACGCACTTAATTTTTTTTTTTTTTTTAAAGTGAATATCATTACGTGTTAATATGAGGAATAATTCATGGTTGTCTATCAACCAAATTAAACCCATTCAAAACGCCAACACAGGGCCTGTGGTCAAATTCAGCCTTGATAAGAAAGCTTTCAAACAGCTGTAAAAACTGCACCTCTGTCTCAGTGAATTTATGCCCTTATTACTGTTTTGTCTACAAGGACGTAACAGTTACCTGACGAAAAGAAGTGATGAACTGAAACACCTTGAATGTTTTATCCAATGATTTATCCGAAGATAAAGTAAATCACATCTTTTTTTTTTGTTTTTGTTTTACAGCATAATGGCATCACAGGAAAAAAGACTAAACATCTCACAATATCTGACTTCTATTCTGACACAGATGCTCTGACAGAATGGAAAACAAGTAAAATATAGTGGCTCTCATTGTATTTATAAAACAGCAAGGCTGTTTAAGGAGAAAGAAGCTCAATAACCATTTGAAGCCCACAGATGATAGTTGAACACAAACCAGGGTTCAATTGTGAAAATGAAACGTACAATTACATACCTCCTTTCATCATAACATATTCGAGCTGTTATTTCTCTACTGTGTCATCAGGAGTTGTAAGTTTCATTCAATATCTAACAATGTGTACAACAATTAGAGGACAAAAAAATGCTCCAATTGAACTTTCCTGTTGTTGGACTAAATCACAAAATGACTTTCACCTGTCCTGATTCTGACATCAAAGAGACGAATGGTTCGAAGGTAACATTACTTAACTCACCTGTGTGGTTGAAGCGTTGAAGGAAATTCCCAGGGCAGAGCACATGCCCAGTCCTGCGGCCACAGACAGTGCTACCAAGAGGACGCCCAAAATACCCACGGTACTCTGAGAGTTGACGGCATCATTCCATCGCAACAAACTAACACATGCGTAAACCACCTGAAGAAGAAAACAACACATATTCATGTAGAGAACATGTACATAGACATAAGACAGCACATATTATTCCATACCATTAATATTATTTATTTTGTAAGGTTCATGAATAAATCATAATTATAGGAGATGAATGAATAACAAATTAATATTAAAATTATCCATTATAAATCCTTTTGTCTGAATCATACTGGTTGCATATAGAGGACAACATTTCCAATTACACGTACATCACAAACAGAACAGTCTCATATTCAATTAAATTGAATAAACGGAGTAAAATCGAAAATTTTGAATCAAAATTTAAATACATAGGTAAATTTGTACACATACCATTAGAACGTATCCCAGTGCAACTCTGACCACGCTAACGCTCGAAAACTCCCCAAGTAAATCCACCAGTGACATCGTTGAAAATGCACGAACTTGATCGCTGGAGGTTATATTTGTCACCTGGTTGATTTTCTGAGTGGAGAAAGAATCGTGCAATGTATATTTCACTTTAACGTGCTGTGGTAGGGTTAATTTTACGGTCAAATTAACAAATTTTTTGATTTTCTTAGAAGAGCAAGAGTAAGAAAGAATTTGAATTATTTAAAAAAAAATTACATTTATGAAAAAGAATTTAAAAAAAAAAAAAAAAAAAAACTTACCTCTGTGAATTTTCGTTGCCAGGTCTGCAAGATTTCTTTGGCTGAGTTCTGCGTCCAGTCCAAATTGTGGACTTTGTAATCTTCTTGATAATACTCAAAGAAATCCTTCTCCCCCATCAACAGAACCACTGACTGTAATGCCTCAGCCCTGACAGAAGACATACATATTTTTTAAAGCATGTCAAATTTAACAGTACAAGTCTTAGAAATGCAACTGGGGATTGATCTTTGCCTTGGCTTGAATTTGTTGTGAGCAAAAAACACCAGCCAATGAAACGGTGTCAAACTCATTATTTGCAAACATGATCACTTTTGCTTTATGAAGTATCCATGACGATTCTCCAAAACCAATACGTACATGAACACCATTAACCGGTCAATAAAGAATCTTAATAAATGCAGGGTACAGCGGTTCAAATCCTAACTAGGGCACTCATTCCACTTTGTTGTTTTTTTTTCCTTTGCTAACACACCTTTCTTACTAATTACAGGTGATCTATCATCATGACAAGAAATGAATTTGATGACCTTTGTTACTTGCATACCTAAAATAATCATGTAGCTTTTACAAAAGACTTAGAAATCTCCACATATTGTTGTGTCTAAATAAACCTCCTTTAATGGATTTTTTTTTTCAAAATGCATGGACATTCTGTATATATTCTGATATCATTGCAGCTATTAAAATTTCTGCTATTCTTCTTTCCTGGCCAAAAAGTCAAAGCTTTCACACATAGAAATACACCACACAATCAGTTTAGGATGTAACACAGCCTTCAGTGGCTTTGCTCATAGAACAAACAAGTATCCGATTATACAAATTTAAATATCATTACAACTCGTGCCAGGATCCAAAAGTGAAGAAAGAATTTCTAAGCTTGAGTTTGGTTCTTATGAGGATTTGACATTAGTCTAAAAGAAATGATTCGCTGGTCCTTCCCTGCTTTGGCCTCCAGGCTAGAGAAACCCAAAACATCAACTAAATCTTCTCTAGATAGGTCAGCCGAAGCTAACGAGGCAAAAACTCCATTACATCATCAGCCCAGGCAAAGTCAACCAATTTTAAAAGTAAATGAGCCCTAAAACGGCGGAATTGGAAAATGAAAGAATATCAAGTTTTGCTAAACTAACAACACACTTTAGAGTCTGCCATATCTTTCAGAAACACAAGGTCATAATGTATTCTCAAGTCTCCACTGCTGGTAAAAGAACCTAGAAATCATTTGCTTTGAAATAAAACTTCTGTTCTCTATGTCATACAGAAAGTTCTTAGGCATATGTAAATAAATTGCACATGGCTAAAAGAAGGTTATTGCACGTGGCTAAAAGAAGGTTATTGCACATGGCTAAAAGAAGGTTATTGCACATGGCTAAAAGAAGGTTATTGCACATGGCTAAAAGAAGGTTATTGCACATGGCTAAAAGATGATTATTGCACATGGCTAAAAGATGGTTATTGCACAGGACTCAATGAAAGTTGTTGTACATGTGCAATAACTACTATAAGGTATTAGCTACTTACACAGGAAATGGAATGAAAACTGTCATTTTTGAGTAAATATGAATATTCATTTGGCTAGGGTTCTGGAAGATGGCACAAGTATACATTAACAAGACTTGATAGATTTCATTTAAAATTATCAACATGCGATGGTTTTGAACTAGCAGAGAGATCATTTGGTTCCCAATTATTTATTTTAATTTTATTAAACTTTAAATTTATCCAATAGATCAGATTTTTCAAAGTAATAACCCCACAATTTTTACTGGTATTGATTAAAAAAAAAAAAAAGAAATATGTCCGATGCAATGAAGTGATTGGTCCACTGGTCCATACCAGAGCCCAGTTAAGTATTTCCTAATGTTATTTCAGTGGTGCCTGATTAGAAGTCTGGTGTGTAGGTAGTATGGAGTATATGGTATGGTAAGCTGGCCTGCGGATGCACCCAAGGAATGTCGAGTCCTGCAGACAGGCAGATTGGGCAGCAGCCAGTAAATGGACCACACACAGAGACCAGAAATGTAAATACACACAGAAACACCATTTGAGAAAAGCCTCCGAAAACGTATTGATATTTTGACATTTCTAAGTAGCCCAAAGCAAAGATTTTTCACTTTTATGGCCTTTCACCTTCAGCATCCAGACATTCAGTGTTTTGATTCAGTTTTTGGATGAAGTCTCTACACCAGAGATTGGCTTTGTGCCACTTCCAGACAAGAGGGTTTCTACGCACAGATGTTTATATTATGCCTGATCAAATGAGAGCGGAGCCGTCCAACTCTTTTGAGGAGCAAAAAAAAAAAAAAAAAAAAGGCCTTGGTTTACAAGAACTTCAAGTTTTTGGCCAGTAACAGAAAGTTAATTACTGGCATGTTGTCATATCTGGCTAAATTAACAAGTACTAAGCAATTTCTATCCACCAGCCCTAAATGCTCTTTGAGTTTTTTTGTTTTTTTTTTACTGGTTAGAGAGGTAGCAAAGTTCACCTTGCAACTAAACCACTTTGGTTTACATTCTGTCTGATTTTCTCTCCGTCAAAACACCACTTGGTAACCGCAGAAATGTCTTACAGTTGTTCTCCAACAGCCCCACCACAGTTTATGCAAGATTACCAGATTAAACCAGTTATATGGTGTGAGGTCAACATGGTCATGAAAGCAAACATGTAGGAAAAATAGTCCCATCTTGACACAAATTTCATAAAGGGACTAGTGGACAAGCTAGTTAGGCCTACATAAACAATTACGGATAAACTGACAAAGATTATTTCACTAAATTTACTTATTTATTTACTTACTTACTTACACTCAATGCCACATTTTCCACTCATTCATATGGAAGAAACCACCAACCATTGGCAAGAAAGTTTCACGAACACAGAGAGCATCTCTAAATTCTCTTTTCGAGGCCAACTTTGATTAAAAAGAGAAATGCAAATCTTACTTGATAATCTGGCCATTCCTGCTCTTGCGAACACCAGCAACAATTAGTTCTTCTGGCCAGTTCATGTACTTGGTGGCAAATCCTTGACAGCCATTGGTTAGCTGCTCTCCAATGTTTGGAGGCTGAAACACCAAAGCAGAGACATGAATATTGGGTGTCAGCATAATTTTGGATTTCACACTATTATGGTAATAATGAGTGAAAGTTAAAAGAGTAAAGATTTTTTGTGAGACAGCTTCAAACTACTCAAAGTAAACACAGAAATTAACTGTATTCCTAAAATAACCCAACCTATATGATTCCAATACAATTAGATTTCCCTAAAACATGATCTTAATTTCTGTTTATTTTCCTTTCACTTCTGCACCTTAAGTAACAACAAAAGAAGACTGATCACAAAGGGAGATAACCATTTACAAAGTCCTCACAGCTCTATCATAATGTTGGTCAATATGCTTAATGTAATTCTTCAAACTTTTGGCACGTTTGAAAGGTTCTCATTCAAGCATATTCTGAAGACATCACTCTTTGTAGACTGATAAAATTATAATTTTCTGAAGACCAGAAATAGGCCAATCCAACCAACGTAGTTTTGTCTCCAAAATCAAATTAAAAATGTGCATTAATTTGCAGTGAAAGTGGCTCTTTCATATGCTAAATGATTGAAGAAAAACAGGGTATGTTGGAAACCACACTGCCCTTTCAAGACTGGCCTGTATATGGTTACATCTAAAACAACGCTGGCAAGTTTTTTCAGGGATATGCTATACCTAAATTTTATTCTGACAAATTAGGGTAAACACCAGTTCTGGCTCAAAGTAAAAAACAACACTGAGCTGTGTTTTTGCGGCAAAAACTATTGAGGGGATGGAGGTGGAAGAAGATTGGTGGAGGGGATAGGAGAAGTAGTGCTGTAAACCACCGAATTCACCCACAAGTAACCCACAAGTAACCCACAACTCCTGTTCTGATAAGGTATTAGGAGAAAACACAGCTTACATGGGAATTGAAATTAAACAATGCTCTGCTGTTAAATACTGTAAAAAAAAATGCAAAGAGTACAGAGACTGATATTTGGGCAAGTTGGATATGAAGGTACAGCTAAGACAGAGAAATGTGTTAGGGGGGAGACTTGTGGTTTTTAGCAGGTTTACCGGCTGTCAGGCCTCTGTTTGCAGTCTCTCATTACCCTGGGGTATGACCTATAGAACACCAAGGGATCTTCCAGGCTCCCACAGTAAGTGAAGCAGGGAAGGTTCCTGAACGATTTCCCATGTGTAAGTCTGCTTGGCACAGCCATGAGAGAAGCCAGGGTGAGGAACAGGCTGGGGAAGGGGGAAGGAGGGGTGGGGGGTGCTTTGGCCTCTCACTGGCTCTCCTGCAGGTCATGGGGCCTCTCCATACCACAATACAGCCGCTACTGCTATAAGTATGTGGTGGCCCTCCCACCCCCTCCAGCCTCTAAAAAAAAAGTCGAAAATTTTTCACAAAAGCCAGACCTCAAAAGCCCTGTGTGCCAACCCTGCAGTTCTGCAGTTTATCAAATCTCAGGCCACAAACCAACAGCATCCAAGGCATTTACCACTGCACAAGTTTAGCAATCCAAAGACGTAAAAAGTTTAAGCTTGGCTGAACCTTGCTAGCCTCAAAAATAACCCAATATATATTGATTTTTTTTCTTGAAAAGGTTAGGTCAGCCTCAGTAAAAAGTTATGCAATTTCACAGCAGTTATTATTCCAATAGGCTTTAGCGCATAATGCACTGACCCTTGTATCTGGCAAGTTATGAAAACAAGTCAGTTTTTACAATTAAATCAATATGGCTACAACTTGTAGCACAGATGATCAGCCCAGAGTGACCAGAAGATCTCCTTCAGAATTAACCAACAAAAGACAAAAAAAAAAATTAAAAAAAAAAATTAAGTAAATAAAAAAAAAAAATAGCAAAAATTAACAAATACAAGAATGGTAATGATTAAACCAAAAAAATAATACCATTTCAAAACGTAGCAATACTCCAACAGTCTTCGCTAGCACAGCGTAATGACCTCAGAGTCTCTCATCAATGTGGTTGCTGTGAGTTCAAGTCCAGCTCATGCTGGCTTCCTCTCCGGCCGTACGTGGAAAGGTCTTCCAGCAACCTGCGGATGGTTGTGGGTTTCCCTCGTGGGCTGTGCCCGGTTTCCACCCACCATAATGCTGGCCGCCGTCGTATAAGTGAAATATTCTTGAGTACGGCGTCAAATCAATCAATCAGATACCAATCAAATAAATAAATAAATCCAACAGTCTTAGGTCATTACAGTACCAAATAAGATGCCGAAGCTTTTCATCACTGAAAACATCAGCCCATCCATCTATTATCCTCACCCCACCCTCACTCCTTTGCACGATGGCCAAAAAGTGATTTGGTATTCATTATGGAATTATTATTAATCATATTATTATAATAATTATATTTTTATGAAGTCTGAATAAACTTTGAAAAATTCCACAAATAATAATCATCCTTTCACTTGAAGCTCATAAATAATAATTTAAATGACTCTCACAAAAAAATGTGTTTTTACTATGTACTTATATGTTCCAATCTCTGACCTGCTGTCCATCAAGCTCAGAGGTGATCTTAATAAATATCACACACATCACCGGTTAATCCCACACAAGGCAAACATTAGGTATTTCTAAAGACATTAAAAGTTTAACTTTCTACTGATAAGGTAAAAAAACAGTCAGCTTGGGTAGTCGCTGAGCCATAGTTGAAACACCATGTCAGAATACCATATACACATATACTAGCAAAACCAACTTTAGAAAATACATATTACATGGCAATGTCAACCACATGGGGATTTGAAGGTACTTGGACGCGTAAATCACTGTCACTGGCAGCTTTGTAATTTACATCTGTCAGAACAGATAAGGAGCTAGTGGGGTCCATCATCAAAGAGAGCTGGCTGATGCTGGAGCCTCCTAGCACAAGAGATTCACCTGAATCTATCAACCACTGACCTCATTTCCATAGAAAGCTCGTTAAACCGGCTCCCTGCTCACCTGGCCATTTTTAACACGTCATTAATGAACACACAGTTCTCACCTTAATTACGTTCTCATAAATCTACTTTTCTTTTTTTTTTGTTTCTTTTCTTCAAACTACCCGTATTTGTTTGGTACTCATTTAAATCAACATCAAGAATACATACATACATTATATCTACCGCAAAGCTTGCATTGTGGCTTTCAGAATTACGAAACCAATTGTCACATTCAGTCAAAGAAATGTTATTTATGTAATCACGGGCCACTTATTTCCTCATGTGTACTCCTGCATTCATACTTTTAAAATGACACCCAGCCTCAATAATATGTAATAAAAGGTGAAAAAGGTACATGCAGCAGGCCTTTGGTACATGTACCTTTATTAGGCAAGTGTGACCCAGTCAATGCCCGAAATATATGTACATGCAACTCCATTCTGAAATAATACGCTTTAAGCGTGTATATTTAAGCATGTTTTGACAGCACTTAAGATTAATCTGTGTAAAATTAATATCTTGCCATTTGCTGCTGAATGGTTGGAGGCGCTAATGTACCCCTTTAAAACACTACACTTTACTCCTTCACAGGGAGATTCCACCCAACTCCATGCTCCACTCTACCTAGCGCCCAACAACTCCTCCCCCCCTCACAACTCCTCCCCCTGGCTGCTTACCTGTAGAGGTAAGAGCAGGGTAAATAAGCACAGAGGAAGCCCACATAATATAAACAGCCCCAACCCTGACATGGACATGAATGTGTGAAAACCCTGTCCCTTGGCAGGGGACTTCTCTACACACCAATCTATTCACCCCTAGGCTTGAGAGAAGTCCTTCTGGCAACAGAGGGGATACAAGGGTTTATTTGCAAGGTCACGGGTGAAGTATTGTCCCTGCTAGCCCCACCAGAGAGCAGCTTGTAACCAGAGAGCCCAGTCTGTCTTCTAGCTATCCCTCAATATAATGTCTCTTGCCTGAATTTTACCCTCAACATAATCAAAAGAAGAATCAAGTCTTTTAGATAAGTTCTGGCCTCAATCTAAAAAGACCATTGTCTTGCATGTGTTCTTCAAAAATATCTACATAATCAATTACTTTTTTTTTAAACTCATTTCAAAATACAGAATACTTGATCAGCTCTTACACACAATGAATCGCTATTTCTGTTCTAAGCACCAAATGAATGCAACCACAAACTAGGCAAGGTAAAATATACACTATATAAAACTGCACGCCATATAAAATTGTATCAAGCAGAACGAACGTTTCTTGTCTACATTTAAAGTGAGTTAACTGCTTCCCTTGATTGTCTCAAAATTCAATTTAATCAATTTAGTTTATCTGTAAAAAGATAACAAAGGTAACATTGACTTGATTATCTGTGTCATACAGCTTAATTGGCTTGATTGGTAAAAATATTCAGCTGCCATCAAATTGCTTCTTGTAACATCTCCACAAAATTGCCACTTCAAACTTCCAAACCAACATTCGATCAAAAAAGTTAATCAGCTGTCGTATTGGAACATTATTTAATTAATCCTAAGCAGATTGTACACACCACAGGTGGTCTCACCAGGGTTTAATTCCAGTCCTAAATTACCTTTTTACCTGTTGATTAACTCAAGATGAATAGCCTTTCAAGTTAAGCCTTTGATCTTACGGCTTTCTGTGACACCCAGGTAAATGCAGTCAAACTTACCTGAAGAGTTGACTTATCCATCCACTACATCTATAAATCAATTCCCACCCCCCACCCACCCTGTGCACCTTTACATACATGTATATATATGGAAACAGTAAACCTATTTTCACTAATACAAAGTCTCATACCTCTATGTCACTCTTTGGAATGTCATAGAGTTGCACATACAGGTGCCATGCAAGTATACACTTATCAGTATGAGATGGAACCAACCTAGCTCTTAGTCGTATTTTAAAGTTGGTCAACCAACCAAGACCACAATAGTTCCTTTGTCCAAAATTTAGCTGCTTGATTTGAAACTGCTTCTTAATCCTACACCTCATGGTGGAACAATTATACAAGATTCCTGCTTAAATAATACACTGTACATTTTCTTGGATCCACTGCCCCCCCCCCCCCCCCCCCCCAAACCCTTCAAATCTACTCAAGACAATCAAGGGCTTGTGAAGATGCTTCTTTCCCCATTCAATTATTTCACTTTCTCATTCAATTATTTTATTTATTTATTTGATTGGTGTTTTATGCCACACTCAAGAATATTTCACTTATACGACGGCAGCCAGCATTATAGTGGGAGAAAACCGGGCAGAGCCCGGGGGAAGCCCATGACCATCCGCAGGTTGTTGCAGACCTTCCCACGTACAGCCGGAGAGGAAGCCAGCATGAGCTGGACTTGAACTCACAGCGACTGCACATTCCATTATTGCCTGCATTATGAATATAAGCTGTTAGGCCCACTATTAAGACAAATGCATTTCACCTCTCCCTCACTACAGTGCTGATCTGGTTTATGTGTATGAAGTTTGATAGCCTGGGGACATAATTCTGGGTAATATGGGAAGAGACACAGCCTGATGTTGATCATGCCTTTCATTGAAGAATGTTATATTGTCATACCCAAGTGTCAAAGCAAAAGAAGGCGAAAAATTTGCAGGTTTTCTTCACCAAAACTTCTGAAAGTGTGTGCTGTTCTGCGCAAGGAACGTCAGGTGAAAAATTTGAGGGACACAAAACTGCGATGGTGTTATAAATGAATCACACGCTAAAATGGGACAGATACACGGGATAGGTGTATTAAGAAAGATGACAGAAGTATTGCTTACATTTCCTGATTTCTTGTTGGGTGCTGTGTCAGGGCACTCTGGATCAGCAGGGTTGAGACAAGGTTTCTCCTGGTAACCAGTTGTAATACCAGCCTGAAACATTGACATAAGAGGATTGTTACAAAAACCTGATACAACAAATTTTAACACTATTTTGTGCCATTTGAACATCTGAAATGTCAATTCAAATACTGTATACAAACAGAACAGTTTTAGTCACAGCTATACATGTATATGCAGTTATAATACACTTCCACACAAATTCAACATTATAGTAATTTTTTTTTTTATTTCAATTTTAAGTCTTTTACTTCAATACATCTTACAACTACAACATCATGCTTCACCTTTTCGAAAATTTCCCCTATTGAATCTAGTTCAAAAGAGAACCAATTTTTCATAGTCTTCAAAATCTTCTGTGGATTCAAATTGGTCCATTTCAAACTGGAAAATCTGTAAAGGAAAATATCAATTATTTCAGAACATCAACAACACGTTAAAATCAAAGGGAGCTTTGTTTACATTTATCTAATTTATGTCAAAAGTGAATTTATTTATCTAAGAACCAAGGAATTCTGAAAAAAAAATAATTATCAAGGTAAAACGAAACACTGGACCTATCATAGCTCTACTCAACCTTGTTATTGTTTCGCCGCGATTCAGAGGGCTTCTCTTTTTTTTTTTTTTAAACAACATTTTGGTTGTCAACTTCTCAGCTTCTTCAGCAAAAGGCAAAGTTAACACGCAGGTGAGGGGTGTCTGTGAATGACAGACAGGTAATATTGTGGGGTTAAACATCACTGGCTTAACACATGCCATTCACTGATCACACCGTGTGAACTTTCTCACAGCAGTCGAGAACTGGCGAACTAGTTTTTCCCCGTCCTGCATTTAAATCTGTGTCTCTTTTTTTTTTTTCAGTCATCAGAGGTGACAGTGAGGTGGGAAGAAGTAGAAAGTCTTCAATGCGTTTAAAGAGAATAAACACAATCCCTGTCAATGATTTCCATCCCACATCTCAATAACCTTCCCACCACACCTCCCCATCCCCCTTTCCTCAAAGAGATAAAAAAAACGAAAAGATGAGAAAGCAAATAATGAACGCAAAACAAAAACGGACAGATTCAACCTTAGAACCTATTATATTCTCATCAAACAAGCGTTTCATTCTGTGAGAAGGTATAATATTTACACTCCGTTTTTTCTGACTTTGTCTCTGTGAAGAGGACCTCAACAGTCTGGACATCTTAAGAGGTGATGTTTATACAACAAACTACAAAAGCAGACTGGGCTTTAAGAGAGACAAAAAACACAAGTGTCAAATAAAAGCTCTGGACTGTGATCCACATGTGAAGACCTACAACTTAGAATAGGTTGGGGAAAACTTCGGGAAGCACTGAAAGTCATAGATATCTGATATGATGCCATCTTTCTACCAGCCATAATCAGATAATATCTTAAACTTGTTTTCGCCAAATTTCGCATCCTCTTAAACTAAAAAAAAACAAAACAATATTACACGTAACATGCCATTTTTAACCTATTAAAAGCAAATGATACCATTTTTTTTTTTAATTAAAATTTACCTCTTCCTTATTTGTTTACTACAGCCTTAAAATCTTGAGCACGAAAATTTAGCTCCCACCCCTGTTCCCTGGAACTGCTGGGAGGAGTACAGAGATTTACATGTACCACCCAGGTTTTATGAGTTTATACCTTTGCTGTTGAAAAAAAAAAAAAAAAACAACCATCACTTCTTCATGGAAACAGGCCATAAAACTGGGAATAAGATATTCAGAAGATACTGGGGAGATAGTGAGAGGAGGTGTGCAGTGGCTGACTACCTTGACCTCTGTATGGGAGGTCAGACTGCTGGTAGTGCCTCCTCCACTCAGGAGTAAGATTACAGCAGATGAGGAGCCAGATAGACACTGAATAGGCCTTATCGTCAAAATCAAACTTTTACTGGCCTACTATCACATTCTCCCTCCCTGAACACTATGTGTTTCCATCACATTCTCAAATCCAGAGCAGTCATTTTGCTTGGCATGAATTCATATGACCTGAATAGAAATCCCCCTGACAGTAAATTTGTAAGACAAGGGGGTGGGGGTGTGGTGGTGGTTTTAAGAGGGGGTGGTGGCCTTAAGGAGGGTTGGGGTGGAGAGTACACATGACCTAAACTTAAGAGTTATTCCACCCTGTGGATAAATGGGCAAGTGCCTCTGTGTAACAGGTGTACCAGTGCCTGTAGACCCCTGCTCCTCTTTACAAACTAGCCTCTCTCACACCCAGCTTGCCTCTTGAGTCCCCACTCCACTCAAAACTTTGCAGAAAAAAGAGAACTTTCAAGCTGATTCAGCAACTCAACCCTACAACTTTCAGAGAGAGCAGAACCTGACTTTTGAATCTGTAGCCGTGTGATTGGCTTAAAATCCCCAGCCACCAAATCCTCTCCCTTGACCTGGTCACATGACCTAAATCTGGTAAACTAATTTACAGGCTAAACTGTTGACAAAACTCACTGAAGTCACAGCCTATTATTTCATATCTACAATATATCTTCATGAAACTGTGATACTTTTGCATACGTTTAAGTGATTTGTAGAAAAGTGATCATCATTTTCAGATTAAAATTCATCTTATTAGAACCAAGTCAACACTTTATGGATCGCACAGAAGCCATTTTTTTTTTTTTTTTTTTTTTAGACTGGGCTCTAGGCAAAATGATAGGTTTAATACATGTACCGCACGTAAAGTACATCAGAAGTATACATCAAGTTTATAGGAATATACAGTATAAGCGGAAGAGACAAAATAATGCAGTATTTTAGAGAAGTTAATAACATTATATACTGAAGTCTGAAACTATTACAACAGCAAATACAAATGTTGATGGCAGGAACATAAGTCATGCTGGGTGATAAAAAACATGCATTACAGAGAAGACAGAAAGACCAGAAAATTGGAAAAAACAAAAAAAGTTTTTAGGTCTACCCTGTTTCAGTCATTAGTTGATACCGCTGGGTGTACAGAGGTAGGGGTTGATAATTATGCACCAACTGACAAGCCTCATTTGTTTACTAGAGCATTTTTACCTTCACCCCTAGTGGGCAAAGGAGAGTTCCATTCGACAGTCTGGTCGCTGAAAGCCCTAGTTGCTAAGAAGCCTGTCAGCCGTGAAGGGAACTTGGGCGGCACCCAAACTAAGGTGCATTACTCTGGTCCTGATGATGTCTTAAGCATTCTGGGATAGAACTGCCATCAGGCTTCATTACTGATGACATATTTAAACCTGATCATGACTTGATACTGAATACATATGGTGGAAAATCTAAAAGTTTGGTAGAGCAAGGAAAACTGGCTAACAATATACAAATATAGGCATGTATTTTCTCATTTTTGTTAAAAAATTCAATTAAAAGTCTCACACAGATTAGATGGTCGCATCACTGACAACATAAACCATGGCAACCATATAACATAAACCATGGCAACCACATAACATAAACCATGCCAGCCATATAACATAAACCATAGCAACCATATAACATAAGCAAGTATGGCAGCCATATAACATGATCCCAGTGTAAGAAAAAAACCCTAGGGTAATCAGCTTGTATACGTAATTTCATTGGATCTCTCATCAATCCACCCACACTCTTACTCCCTTCACCCCTACCCTCAACCATTTCTCATCTCCCATCCCTCCTCCTCCCCCTCCACATTAAATTCCACCTGGCTAGTAGTACACCATAAGCCTAGCAACCTTTTCTTGTCATTAACACTTAGGCTCCCCTTTGATTACAACAAAGTGGGGTTTCTCTTTCGGTTAACCTGTAAACAGCTAACAAGAGTCACAAATTCCTACATTTAACCACAAGCTACATTTTTAACCCAATTCTAACATACCAAAGGCTGAAAAGGGAATGGTGAGGACATATTTCTGAAATCTTATCACTTTAAACATAGTACCTTACTCCTGAGCTCTGACATTGCCAAGCAAGACAATATTTTCAAAGCCGAAAACAATTCTTAATTTGGTGCATGGCAAGACTGGCAAATTTTCTAGCTACCCTCAATATTTAAAAAAAAGTTACAATGATAATTACATGGCAGTTTCAGTCACCAAACAGTCGGCCGGTAAAAATAATTTTATCTCTGTCCCGCAGATTTTATCTATGCATGGTTTTACAGGTATATGAGCATGCAACAAAATTCAAATTAGAATATTATTTTTACTTCCCTTGTATAACATTTACATGTAAGACACAAAGTCAATTGTCATAGACAAGGATTGAAAGAACTCACCCAAATGCTGGTAACACGGCTGGGGCCTCTGGCCCTAAGACCTTCGCCCCTTCCCAGAAGCAATCCAACGGGGTGATGATGGTACAAGGAATCATTCTGTCTATTATCTGGCAACAACAATTCAGTAACTGAAGTCAGCTGTGAAACAATCAAACTTCAAAAAAGCAAGTTATTTTCAAGTTCTACTTTTCTACTTTTATTCACAATGCTTGCGAAATACATCATTGCTGTTCGAGTAGAATGTGTGACATATTTAACCGACAGACAGTTTGGACATTGCACACATGACAAAGTGTGACATATTTAACAGACAGCTGGACAATGCACACCTGACAAAGTGTGATACATTTAACAAACAGACAGTTGGACATTGCACACATGACAAAGTGTAACATATTTATCAGACAGACAGTTGAACATTGCACACATGACCGAGTGTGACATATTTAACAGACAGATGGACATTGCACACATGACAAAGTGTGACATATTTATCAGACAGACAGCTGAACATTGCACACATGACCGAGTGTGACATATTTAACAGAAAGTTGAGCATTGCACACAAGACAAAGTGTGACATATCTGAAGAAAGTGTGACATAATTCACAGAAAGTGAGACACTGTACATAAAGTGTGACATAATATGGGGGAATGGAGACACAGAGGGTTGTCATTAATTTGCCATTTAAACGGTGGCCCATTAACATAAAACAATGTGTTGTATATGTCAGGTAACTGGCGTTCATGTGAGAGGAAACTATTCAGAAGTGAAGTTTACAGCCTTGAGCTGAACCTAGTAATATACAAAATATCACAAATGTTACAGTATATAAAGCTGTTATTTATCTAACCATTAACTTTGATATTCTGTCTACATATGACTCTTCCTCTTAATCAGGCATTGTAAATCAACTAGCTGTAACTCCCCACACATAGGACACAGGCACAGCTAAATTATGCAAATAGCTAGGAGACATACATTATAAATACAGGGACAGATAAAATAAATGGCAAATTAATTCAGCTCAACTATTTTATTTGGCAAGCACTGGCTTTAGGTCTAAGTTTTTAATGTATCTCAGGGCAGTGTCACTGAGAGGGGACCCTTTGAATTAACGAGAGTACGTCCTGCCTCCAGCTAAAGTGAATTTTAGAGGAAGGATCCATTGCATTTTGCCCCCACTTACTTCACAAGTATCTAGTCTAAATTAATGACACAGATAAAACTGACTTATTTAAAAATTTAATTATCACCATGATACAGACATAGATTTCAAATTTAGGCCAGCAAGACATTGAATCTTTCATATTTATGGATATTAACAGTTCCCAACATTGAAAAATACATCAAATTTTATTTACAGTACGTCAGTTTTAAGCCGAACTTTGTCAATATTTCTGCACGAGTAAATTTCAAACAATTATCAGCATACTTACATTTGACATAACTTCAATATCAAACATAGGCAATGATGCAGCATAACAGATATCTTTGAATTTCCATGTTCTGAAAAAGAAAAAAAACGGAAATAAAAATTGCTAGGTTAAATAATTTTGCATTTGTAGGTTTCAATTTCTTGTTGATGACATCTAGTATAAGAAACAGTTATAGTAACTGATTTATCATTCGAGTGTATACACAAAGACATACAGCTGAATACATAAGCACACACTGCCCCTCATTGCTGGTAGAAAAACAGCAGGTTTATCTGTTTTTTTTTAATTGTGAAATCAGCATATTTGTTATATAATTATGACACTGTAATTGAGACAGCTCAATTCTTTTTACCCAAATTAAACTTCGTGTAAGCTGTCATGGTTCCCTTCCCACTGTGTAAAGTTTTTATTGACACATTTCAGAAGTCTTGGGCCATCCACACTGTTCCTAGATTGAACTTCATACAAACTGCTACAGGTCCATTCCATTCTCCACAGCCTTTTTTTTTTGAGGGGGTATCAGTTTAAGGGTAATAACAGATCAGCCCTTTTCACCTAAATCCTTGTCTTTGACGAGTGCTTCAAGTGTGATTTAGCTACAGTATACATGCATCTCCTTTCTCACCTTAGATCGTAAAAAATCAAACTCAACTGCGCCCACTGGTCATGTGTGGGACAGGATGGTGTGCTTCTGTTATCCACAATAAAGATATCTTCCATCTAAATGACAGGTCTTCACAAAGGTTGTCTGTGTCCATTGCCCACAGATTGCCCTACTTTTTCTTGTACTCTTTTATACACCCTCAACACATCACAAATGCTTATTTAACTTGAGTTACAATTTTATCATTTTTTGATCTTGCTCCTTATTTAAACCTATCTTTTGTTAAATTTCGAGGGTCAAAACTTCTATCAATTATGGCAACAACTTGCAAACTGTATAGCAATACTCAGTAACAAGTTGCAACAAGGTGAAAAGCGAGCAACAGAATCTAGAGCAACTATACTGAATGGTATGCAACAGTGTGTTCTTATCATGCAGTGTAATTATTTCACTGATATTTACATTAGTAAAATTTCTAGTCTGCAACTCTAAGGTCAAACTGTGTTTTGCGCATAAATTTGTATTAAAATACCATTACAGTGTGAGATTTAGCACTGTTCTTCCTAAGTTAATTTTTATTCGAACTGCAGAATTCTGACTTGCAGTCGAACACTGGTTTGTGCAAGTATTACACTTCTAGTAACCCTTATATATGATTTGTACTAATAACCTATGAACCAGTGCCACATGCCGATAGACAAATGGAGCCATGTGCGTTAGTCCTGCTACCATACATGTATCTTATGTCAATCTCACAGGACAGACTCCATGCTGTAGTTGCCACACACGACCCATGAGTGAAATGTATAGTATGATCATTGACAGATTGGGCTAACACAATGAGCCACACTGGCTGCCCCTGTTTTGAATTCAACTACTAGTTGGCACAGCCACAGTGACGTAATTATGCAGTCAAACTAACCAATTACTTGCTCCGGTGAAACTCCTCCCTCATCACTGGAAGTCAAGCCAACAACAATGGCTTGAAGACTTCGAAATAACAGGTTGTAGAAAAGCCTAAGAAAATTGCTGCAAAGAATTTTGATTTGCTTTCGCACATGAGTTCTGGAATTTCAAGTTTCTCCATGCTCAATTAAACCCATAAATCTCAAATTGAGATCGTTTACTGGTAACCCATCCATAGGCCTGCTCACTGAGTATACCCAACAGTCATATATTCCCGGTGAGAAATTTTCAACGTGCGCGTATATTTCAATGCGGAAAGTCGTGACAATCCAAAATTCTCCGCATACACCCAAAGTAGAATTGGTGTCATGGGTAATGTAGCACAGAGATCAGGAACTTGGGCTAATGTTGTCGTTGCACATATGAATGCAATCCGACGAGTAAAGGGAGCTAAGCCTATGATGTAAGAATGCAAGATGAAATGAATTCCACCTGTTCTGAATAACAGCGCGGTTTTCTGATCTACTCTCGCGAGACATTTTTTAATCAGAGCTGCCAGCTGCTTATTTCCAGCTATCTTTTACTTTTGGGTCAATTTTGCTTTCTTGACCCCCCTCAAAAGAAATTTACAAAATTTTTCACCCCTCAGCGCTTACCCAGTCTAAAGAATGTAGTAATCCTTTATACAAGTTTTGCTCTCAGATTTTCAATGGTTAGCTACATTAATTATAATGAAGAAAACAGTAGGAGTCAAACTACATTAATTATAATGAAGAAAACAGTTGGAGTCAAACTTCAAAGTTTTGATGCTTTTCTAATGCTGGACGCCCTTAACCCCCAAACACAAAAACATTCACGAACACACCCACACCCACAGTGTTCCACAACTTCCCGCCACTAGGCAGCCAATGATTGCAAATTTCACTAATCGACCCCGAAATTACATCCCCGGAAGTCTTAAAACCCATCAGAATGAAGATTGGATCTTTTAAATTAACTCAGTAAAGACAGGAATAGAGATTCGCTGGAATAATGGAAAATTTTACAATCAAGCTATATATGTATAAATATGTATATCATATTTATAAATATATGTTATTTCACACCTCACAGGAATAATACTTAAACAGATATTAAATTCTAACCATAGGAAAAAAAATACCAGAGTAAGCATCTTTAAAGTGAATCTAATTAAAACACAAACAATTTAAAGTAAAGCTTACACCGAAGGACCTTTAAGCCATTTTGCATAGGGCTAGTTTAAAAAAAAAACATAATCACATACATTTTTTTTGATAACTTGACTTCCATTTCTGTTGTAAACATCATACTATTGCAAAGAAGAAAAAAAAAGACCTTTCTGCAAGAACATCCACATGGTTTTAACAATTAGCAATGAATTAATGGTTTTGTCGACAGTAGATGTATGTTGTAATGCCTAAAATGACCTACCGACCTATCTACATAAATTTATCGATATAAAGAATTACCAGAATGATTGAAGATGAATTTACTCACACTTCATTTATTTCCACTTGTATCTTTGTTGCTTCCAATACTGCTTGCAAATGTAATAATAAAGACTCTGTAGTTAATATTGTATTTGAAGATTGTGGCGTTTGTATCACGATTTCACTTGTTGTGCCGCTGCCTTCCCCGATCGTATTCCGCGTATACTCTAGCTCTTTCTCCAAACGTCCACCTTCTGAAAAAAAAAAAAAACAACATAAGTATTGGTACATCATTCATGTATTACTAATTATAGCAGAACTAAGTCTTCATTTAATAATATGACATCATTATGTCATACTGGACAAAACTTTATCCAGTCAGGTGAAAAAACTTGCCTGTCTTAAATATTTCGTTGAAATCTTGAAATCCCAAATTCTAGAGTATATTCATTAAGTTAGAAAAGTTTCCAGCTCATCACAATCATTTTGATTTTTGGGAAAGAACAAAAGTGGAGCAGTTTTCTTCGCAACTTTTTGCCTTATAAAAACAATCAAAGAAAAAGTTGGGTTAACTTGCACTCGCACTTCCTTCTTTAACAAAACTTTTAACGGTATCAATGACAGTACAAAGCAGGTTAATTGTTCCTTAAGGTCATTAAATATATCAACATCAATTAGTGACTGTCACTGGAGAGTTTTTTCTGCTGAAAAGATTTCAAATTTGTCATGGAGCATTCTTGATATGATAAACAATGAGGAAATCATGTGTATGATCAATTAAAGATAAAGGAAAGCATCACAAGTATCAAAAATGTCAGCTGGTTTGAGACACTATTGTTGTCCTCAAGTTGACAACTTTGTTAAGGAGTGTTAAACAGTTTAAAATACAATGATGAAATTGTGGCAGTCTAATTCTAATTGCTGGCCACCTATCCTAAATGAGCTGAAGGAATTTAACGTAAAAGACAAAAAAAAGGATATGTGAAGGAAAAAAAAAAGTATTTGTACAAAAAAAAGCTTCCCTTTTTCATGGAATAATAGAATCGAGTTTTTGGAGAGGAACAAATGATAATGAAGCTAATAAAGTGAACAGTCAGTCATTGTCTCTTGGTAAAGTTGTCATCCGAGCTCTAGAGGTGATTAGCTTGCCTGTGAAATCACCATGGCAACGGGAGATGGCCAATGATCTGGCTTTGTTCAAGATGTTTCTTAATGCCTGAAGAACCAATCCGTAGCCACATGACAAATGACATATAAATGTATCTCTACCACTGCATACATATATGTCTGCAGTTCATAACATTGGTGATTACACCCGAGACAATTTTACTTCAGCTATGCTGTTCGTCAATTCTTTGAATTTATTGCCTTTTTATTATCACCATTTCTTGTCAACACACATCGGATGTGTAATTGCAAAATATGTAACTACAGTTAAGATTTCTTCAAATGTGAACAAGATCTAATCTACCAAACCTATCCCAAAAGAATTTCAAATCGACATAACCATTAATTTTTTCCCCAGCCATTATAACCGAACTTTTTTTCGTGACACTAGAATTGCACAAAGAAGCAACAATGTCATAAAATGTCTCCATGCTCTTCTATAGTCAGCATACCATGATGCCCACCTTATATAAGCCAGACCAGCAATGACAAACGCAATGTCAAACATAAACCCAATGTTGTTATAAGGTGGTTTCATTTTTTTGAAAAGGTGATGCCTCCAGACAAACATTTAATTAAAATTTTCTCCAAAGGTCATCTGTAAAGTGGATCCCATTTCAGAGTAAATTATGCAGGAATCAAATTCAAAAGGCAGCGACTTTCCTTAACACAGACCACATAATACATGAGCGCTTTACCTATGGGGGCCATATACATATTTCCGCACATAATTTTAGCCCGATAGCAATGACCCAATTAAACTATGTACACTGTCAGCCTATGATAATGAAATTGACACAAGAATTCGTCCTTTTATAAGTATTTGTATCAAAAGGCTTGGGTGTCCAGGGATGGATAATAATGAGTTGGAATTGGTCCATTTCTTTGGTTGAAAGTTGGCAGGGGGTTGTAGAGGGGTTGCGGAGAGATACGGACAAGAGGAAAGGCCTGCCCAAGGCACTGGCTAAATCTGGGTGAAGTCTGAGATATGAAAATAACCTATGGATTGTGTGAGGTAGGAATTACCACCTGGCAACTCTGATAAATAAGTAGTCCGAGAAAAAGCTGATACTCTCTCCTCCCCAATACTCCATCTTACTTAAACTTACTGTTCTAGATCCCCCTCCCCGAACCTCACCAACCCCACAAACCCTCCACACACCTGACCCAGCACTTCACCAGCATTCCCATCCCAACTGCATGTTCTTCTTTTTCCACTGTATACCAAGAACTATGGTAAAATAACAAAGTTTTTGAGGCATACAAATGTCATAAAATATTAGTTGTAGTATTATCCTACATCATCCAAACAAACCTCAAAACACCTAAGATCAACAAAAAAAAAAAAACACACACAAAAAAAAAAAAAACTCTCAGAATTAAAACTGTGACCAACTTAGTCATTGACAAAATATTTGGATATTTAACATAATTCTTACTCAGATGTATGAATATACATGGTATCTCTACGACACTATACAATATTGTTTTGTGGAAACTGCTAAATTGATTATTGTAATACTTTAATCTTTTACGCACGTTTGCAAAGTATTTATGCTAAGATAGTTTTAGGGCATGATTTTGTGTATACTAATCAAACTACATAAATTTTAACATTTATAAATTTTTTGTGAAGTTCTGAAATAGGCTGACCCGACCTATGCAGTTTTATCTTCAAGATCAAATAAAAAGGTGCAGAAATCTGTGAAAGTTGGTCTTTTACATGTGAAAGCATTTAATAAACTGGGTTTGCTGAAGTATACTATTATTATTTCCTATCATAAAACAACATACATCATGTATGTACGATCTTTATAAAATACTGAGACACCAAGCGTACAAATATTATAATTAGAGGTGTAAAGGACCAGTGCTTGGAGTATCGAGTGAAGAAAACAATTGGTATTCATGACAGATGTACAAATACTGCCAAGAAGAGGCAGCAAAACTGTTGAATTATTAGAATTATTGATATTAACCAACTAATAATTGGTTAAATGTCAATAATTTTGATAAATTACTGTTATACTTGTTGGTGTTAAGTCACCAAATAAGTAGTTCAATCTAAAAATCATGAACAAGTAAAAACATCATCTATTGCAAAGAAAGATGCTTCTATGTGTAAGTGAAGTAGCCGTACAAAATAAGTTTTCCAAAGGTTACAAAATGAGAGATACAGTTTATTATCAATATTAATGGATGGGAGGCTAGTTGATTTCAGAGTAACGTGTAGACCCTTCAACACAGAAGCAGGAGTAAACGAAGATGTGTGAAACAAGTGTGTTTTAGTACATTAACGTGAGATGACCAAAATATAAACGCAACTTAAAACGAAAGGAGATGATTATCAGTAGAACTAGAGTGCATGTTATGTGCGTCTGAGAAAGTGGATGACTACTGAGGGTTGGACATAGGTGTATACAGCGTATGTTCAGCTCCCCCAGGCATGCCTCAGCCTAACCTGCTATAGGCCATCCTAGCCACAGAATGTACCTGTCTAGAGCCCTGTGGTTTAGTGCTTGCTAGCTGGGTGGTCTTGCCTGCCATTACCTGTCCCCGCTGCGCGGAGCTTCAATAGCATGCAGATCTCGTTTATTTACCTGCCTGGAGGAACAGAATCCTACCTGCAGACCTTAAGACTGAGTGGTGGCCCAGGCTACGGCTCTTGGCTTTACTGGGGTTAAGAATGAGTGGGGGAGGGGGTGGGATAATGAAGGCAGACCAGTCATTCATAACCTACACCTGTGAGGGACAGTCGGTAAATCCTTGTTTGCGACATGCGCCCCAATATACATAATCTACAGTTTGCACACAATTATCTCACAAATAGTCCGCATTCAACTTCGCCATAAGCCGATACTTAGAATTCTCGCCAGGAGTGAATCTGAGCAAACCTTCATGTTGTTTGAAAATTTTATTTCAATAAATGTCGCGACTGAGAAGGATAAAAAAGCAACCACAATCCTGAGCGACATACAACTTTGTTCACAAAGACATTGGCATTCTGGTAAACATTCGGAGCAATGGATATGGTTAATTTATGTATAGGGGAGAAAGGGAGATTGGCCAACAGTAAGAGTTAACAGGTGGTATTTCTCTCAGTTTGTTTAATGCGTCTAAAGCATCAATCCAAACTTTCTTTTTACCACATTTTCGCAAAAAAAAAAAAAAAAAATCTACTCTAAAATCAAAGTAAAGGGAAGGTAAAGGAAGTGTATGGTTTGTTATCTCAACAGCCTGTTTGCTCTGTCTTACGCAGGCACTCATACACAGCACAGCAGAGCGTAAGCCCTCTAATGACTAGCCCAAGCACCTGAGCCTTCAAACGAACCGCAGGTAAATGATAAATGTACCTATGTCAGGCAGATTTCAAGGTGCCAAGTCACCCCTTCTTTTTTCATCTGCTCTTTTCAGGTGGTAGAGAGCTGAAGAGAATGGCATTCCACGTTAAGTATATGAAAGAAGCCACAGAACACCGGAGAGGATTGACTTCTCCATCTACAAGTACATACACTGCAGGCCAGAAGAAACCACACAACCAGGTCACGGGCTACAGGCTGAGAGAGAAAAAAACAGCCAAAGCAAAAAAAAAAAAAAAAAGAACTGTCACCTATCTTTGTCCCCTGAGTAATCTGGCAACAAGGGCTAGTGAAGTTATACGCAGGCACAATTGATAGGCAGTGTAAGGTGGGCTTTGTGCGAGTGACAGTTGTGGAACTCCATTAGCTCCCAATGATATCCCCATCCACATGGGACACTCTTCACAGAAAAATGATATCTAATTCAATTATAGGTAAAAAGACAGTTTAGTTAAGAGATGGCTCAAAACACTAGACAGATTATTATGGGTAAAGAATGACTGGCTCTAGCAAGAACTATTGTATGCCTATATATATATATATATATATATACATATTTACATTTGAAGAAATAGAGAAAGATCCCCTGGTGAGGAGAATTTACACAGGAAAAAAAAATAATAACACACCTTCTCAACTTTCTAAATTCTGTATTATTCCAACTAATGTGAAGGTTGAAACTGCAGTTGGAATATAACAGAATGTAGAAAGTTGAGAAGGCATTTTATTATTTTTTTCCTACATATATAGGAAAAAAAATAATGTAGAAAGTTGAGATGGCGTTTTATTATTTTTTTTCCTATATATATATATATATATATATATATATATATATATAAAGGTATTTATAAATGTAAAGATATTTATAAATATCTTAAATTATGCATACTTGTAATTAATATGCTTTTTCATACACATCTGTAGCACTTTACCAACAAAGACAGAAATGTGCAGTGTTACTTCAAATTTGGGGCAAATTTTCATAACCTTCTGTCACAGGCAATTTCAGATGCAGCTAAATAACGAAATGTCCCATTTTCTTGGTTTTCTCATTTGTCCTAACATACTGATGTATACAATTTATGTAAGCGTAAAAAAAAAACATCATGAACAATATGTTGACCACACAACAATTTTTGGTTTTAAACCGAACAGTTTGAATTATTATTATAATTTTTTATTACTAATTTCATTATATTTAATTGCTAAAATCAGGAAAAAATTATGTGACGTTAACGTTAGTGTTTTATTCAAACTGGGTATAACTTCCTCCGTACATAAACATGATTTATATAAGCTTCAAATTTGGCAGTTTTTCATCTGCTACTTGTATACTCAATAGTAAAATTCATGAAAAATCCTTACGATGACTGATTAATTGGCGTTGAATTCTGTACTCCAGAATTTTTGACTGTGATCAGGTTTATGGGTCAAAGAAATCAAAGCAACTCCAAAAATAATCCAACACGATTCCTCATATTTGCAGTCGCATTATTGGCAAGGTTGACTGTTAGATATGCACTCTGAGACGGCAGTTATGTGACGCATCAATTCAACTGATGCTTTTAGCGATATACAAAAAACATTTCACGTATACCATAACCACAGCGTTTACGGTTAGATGACGATCAAACCACACTATCTCACAACTTAGTTGACAGATCATCTTTTAGACAGTTGGCACAGACGGCAGTCTGGCACTTTGTGAGAAAGCTGCCAAAAGTGAGAGTTTGGAGAAATAGTGGAAAAAAAAAAAATAATAATAATAGGGCAAGCAAGAAATGCACTGCTTAATGCAAGACTATACAACACAAAGACACAAGTTTGTTGTTCATTGTAAAAAAGCATACAGGTAACTAGAAGTTTGAAATACAGTGTGAGCGCCAAGCGTGTTGGTTGGCGCCAGGCGAGGCGCAAATTCATAGCGAATTCTTCAGGTGTATGATTGCCAGATAGACTCCTTACAAGGGACTCACACCATCAATTTATACTGATCTTTCTCCTATAGTCGCCTGAATGGCAATCCTTGTACACCCTGGTACTTGTTGGTAGCTTTCCCCCTATTGAGTGCAGCCAAGTTGGCTCAGAGAAGCAATGAGGTAGAGAGAGAACACAGCTACAAACCCCTCCGACTTCATAACTGAATCTCATAAATATTAATAGCAGACAAGTGACAGTCCTGGGTCATACTCTATTGATGACTACCCCTCAAAACTTGAAGTGAACCTCATCAAATACAACTCTCAACTTGAAAAGAAAGAATAAATCAGGACATAACAATAATAGGCCTATTTCAAGAGCTGACATAAATTTTGCCCACTAAGCTGTCTGACAGTATAGTGACAGCTCTGTGTCATCCACTATAAGTCAAGTACATCATTGTGAGCAGAGAACTTGGTCATACTTTACTCGACTGAAAAATTGAAAATTTATCGAGCAGTAACAATTTTCAATCTTTATGTGCAGTTTGAAAGTCCTATATTTGAAAATGCTTTTTAAAGGTAACAAAGCGGGGGTGGGGGTGTGTGTTCATATTGCCCATCTTCACATGCAACAAAAATTCTACATTTGCCAATTCTTGAAAACCAGAAAACCTGGTGATCAATTTGCTGAACAATAAAATGATGTCCACAACAACATAAACAGCTTGACTTTAACCCCTGCTTTATTATAATATAAATACATTGGGGCAGAAATTAACAAGTACTCCACACAATCAGAGGTATCAGACTTGCTTGGAAGACTTAACCGTAACGGCAAAGTAAAAAAAAAAGTCTGCCAGAGAGAATTAAGTTGCGACACTGGAGCTTGCAAAGGGCTGACCTCACATTCCAGGTTTAGGAACGGAGGACTGTGCGGTGAATGGAAGCCTGCCAGCAAACCCACAGGCATTGTTCCCTGACATAATCCTGGCCCAGTAATACCCCTGTGCCTTCATTGAGCAGTGCTGACCCAGGACGATCCAACGCATGACACCAACCATACACAGCTATCTCAAGTGGCCCTCTTAACTGCTACCCACCCTCACTCCTTAACTATTGCCACAGGTACATTATGCCCACTTACCAGGGGAAAAGCTTCTTCAGATATTACATCACAAGAGAAAGGTAACCAACATAAAGTTATAAAATGCTTTGTTTTGATTCACACCAAAGATGCTTCATTTGATGTTAAATGACAAGACATAAGAAATGCAAGACACAAGAAAGTTTCAAATTCTGTAAAAATTCCACTATATTTTCTAGGATCTTAAAAATGCTAACGACCATTGTTTAACTGTGTGCAAGTGGTCAAGGTTCTGTGTTTTGTTAATTTGGCATATTTTATTGATTTATTTGATTGGTCTTAAACAGATGTGCTCAGGGAATGTGAGCACTCAGAGAATTAAACCACTGACCTTTGGTAAGATAATGATCAACCAGATGAAAAATACATAATGTTCAAGACAATGATAGATCACCAATGACCTAGAAGTTTTTCGTTTGATAGACCTTTAGCAGTTATTATTATAGCTAGACACTCTGTCATGACCCTGACATATGATAAGTCTCGAAGGGTGCACTACTATAACTGATCAATTTGGGCGAGGTGTGGGGGTGATGTGAGGGTAGAGGCCTTGAGATCAGAATCCTGTGGGTGGGCTCGGCTGATCATAAGCTGGTTATAAGGATCCACAGACTGGGGGTAATCAGAGGGGAGCAAAACACCAGGATCATCTGTTGTGTGTTGAGCGGCCTCTTAGCTATTGGAGATCACAGAGCCTGCCAGATAACAACTCTACATCTCTGGAATTCAGCTTTTTGATTGAATTCCCTGTTGGTTTGATAACTCTCTTGGGGTACTAGCTGAGGAGGTATTGCATGGGTACAGGGAGCTGGGGGAGGAGGGGTATATATACATATGGTATGTTTACTGCATGGTGAAGCTCTAGTGATGTAAGGAGGCTTGCTGGATAGATTGGGGACTCTGGCAAGAGTAAACCTTCAGGCTCACCATTCCTCCAACCAGGCCTGGGCAAATAAACACAACTGCAACCCTATATAGTCAACTGTTTACAGCTTGTTAAGTCAGTATATACAGGGCTGGGAGATGACTTAAACAAGCCCAGAAGGATTGAGAAATTTTCCTCCTGGGCTCAGGATTTGGTCTACACCAGTTGTTTAGGCATGTGGTATTAGAGCAAACCTTGTAGAAAAGCCTGGAAAAAATTGAGCACAGCGGAACTGAACAAAGCGAGAAGGAAACTCTTGAGAAAATTGTTTAAATATCTCAGATACCATTCTCACCTTTGATAAACCACAGAGATCTTGGCCTTCCGTTTAATTAAATCGAAGAAAACGTAAACAAGGTGAATCGATTACGTTTGAAAAAACAAGATGGCTGCTGTCTATGGGTTGGGAAGGAAGGGGTATGGAAAGAAGGTTATGAGTCTAGGGGGAGTGATGGATGGAACTCCCAATGAGAGGGCAAAATTGGGACCCCGAGGAGATTCCAGGCCTCACCCCACAGCTGCTGGCAGTAAGCAATAAGTTCCCACCACTGCAGTAGTGCAGAAAGCCCATGGAATTGGACTGGTGTGTCCAAGCATTGGCCTATAGTGAACAATTATGAGCAATGTTTCTACAAGCTCAATGGCACAATTTTTAACTAAGTAATGATGTTTTTCAATGGAGGAACAGAGAAACTTAGTGTTTATTTCCAAATTCCAATGAAAATCTCAAATGCAGCAATGAACCAAGTGATCTTGTGCAGTTTACTATCCATACAAAATGTACCATATATACTATCAAGATAAAATGCTCTAATGAACAAAGTATCTAAATTTGCGAATTTTACTCTATTGCCTGGTACATTTTATAGTACACAACGTAGACTTAAACCAGGCGCGCTCTGTACAATGTAGGCCCAAATAAATGACAAAGGTATTACTTTTACAATGTTAACATTCAATTACTCAAAAACTTACATAGTTGTTGAACACGACAAACAGATGAAAACTAGCTGTGATATATATAATATATAGGAATGTAAATATGACACTAAAAACCTGAAGATTAAGTCTTACGTGTAGATTTAGTACAACTTTCACATATCATTAATCATACGTATATATTTGTATACTGTAATCATACATTCTCTTTATCCATCCATCCATGCATGAGGACGGGTCCTACATTTTTATCATGCACAGCTATGACACATAACAAAGCCCGAGTAATAATTGAAAATAATTAGCTAAGCAGCTTTTAAATAATTTATTCCGTTATTCTAGAGCTGGGCCCTGTATTCACCCGCATCTGAACTCAGACAACTGGCTTAATTACAGGTGCAAATCTATGAATATTCCTCAGGTGTGCTAGTGGAGCAGGACTAGAGGTTTGCCATGGCGCACCACCTCAGCCTTAATTGCTACTTAACAGAGGTAGATACCACACACTGTCATGCCATGCTGAGCCTCTCCCAATAACCCTTTCTTCCTCGCATTACAAAAGCTTTTCTTTGACATTCTCTGCATAACTTCCCCCAACTAGACCGCCCATCATTTCCCCACCCCTAGCTAAGATCAGGCACTGGGATCATTAAGCAGACCAGCCTTTTAGGCAGACACACTGTTGCCCTTACCTTAGAAACTGTTTAGTGTGCCAAAAATGTGATTCAGGTGTAAACTATCTATCGTCAGTAATATAGGGGTAAGAATAGGGCACCTGTATGAATGTTTAAGTGTGTCCTTATGTTTCTATGTAAACATGTTCCTATATAAACATGTAAACATGTTTCTATGTAAATATGAGAGGAAAATCATTTTTCATGCATTTTTTAAATATAAAGTGTCTGTACACTTTCATATAAAACATCTTCATCACTTATGTGTCTGTACACTTCATTTAAAACATCATCATCACTTAAGTGTCTGTACACTTTCATATAAAATCACATCACTTATGTGTCTGTATACTTTCATATAAATCATCATCACTTAAGTGTGTACACTTTCATATAAAATCTCATCATCACTTAAGTGTCTTGCAATTTCATATAAAATCACATCATCACTTATGTGTCTGTACACTTTCATATAATACATCATCACTTAAGTGTCTGTGCAATTTCATATAAAATCACATCATCACTTAAGTGTCTGTACACTTTCATATAAAATCATAGTCAGCTGGTCTATTTTTATACATTATACATATACATTTATACATTTTATACATTATTAGAATGCTTTGAAGTTTCTCTGAAAAGGAGGCAAAAAAACTGAATGAAAGACTATGGTTTGTTACCACTTTGGCAATATTGCTGCCACATTGTTGTCATAACATAAATCAAAGCAAAACAGCACCAAAAGTTAAATGAAATCAGAAAATTGCAACCTTTTCATCTTAAAACCGAGTGTAATAATGAATCATGGCCTTGCATTTCTTTCACATAGACATATCTTTCACACAGACATATCTTTCACATAGACAAATCTTTCAGATCATTTGCATAAGCTGTATTTATCTAGTAGATGAAAGTTTATCATGTTCAGCCATGTTTAAAGATAAAGCTGTATGGGCAAAATAAGACCAAGGAACACAAACTAATTTCAGAGATTACAAGCCAATTCATCTGGATAAAAATTGCTAATCACTCCCCAATATCATTTTCTGGACATTTCCCCAAGCTTTGATTAGTCCACCTCTGATAAAAATGTGATTTAATTGAGATAAGACAAATACACTTTACATTTCAATTTCAAAATGCTTGGGTTAAATCCTTTCCGTGTATCATGTGACAAAATTAAGGGAATTTATTTTAATGTTAGTCCAGGTGATGCACATGACTGTCGAAGGTGACAGCTTGATTACAGGTGTTCACTCTGTTCAGGTAAGTGATCTTTTATTGTGTCAAGGTGTGTGGTTCAACTGGTTTCCATTTAGCTGAACATTTATAACACCTTTTTTGCATAATGTTCTTCTATTTTTGACTTTCTAATTCAAAAAATCTATTAATAGAGCATATTCAGGTTTTGGAGTAATCACCTTCCATTCAGTTAACTGTGTATTGAACTCTTAGGAATACACATCATTTTCCCCACTCACACACGTCCAAATTTATTTATTTATTTTTTTTGATTGGTGTTTTACACAGTACTCAAGAATATTTCACTTGTACGACGGTGACCAGCATTATGGTGGGAAGAAACTGGGCTGAACCCGGGGGAAACCCACGACCATTCGCAGGCTGCTGGCAGATCATGTGCAAATTGAAATTACTTTTGGAAAACACAATGTTTATGAGTCATAAACTAATTTACCTAAGAAAATTAGCCATAAAATTCAATTGACAGCTTTCTCATTTTTATTTTAAGTCAAATGTAAACCTTTAAAACTTTAGACAAAAAACATAAATTTAATTTGCAACATTTCCCATCCATGAATTCCTAAGTTTTATATAAACCTCAACTAAAAAATCAAAAGTCTGAAATACTCGATGTGAGTGAGCGAGTGAGTGATTGGGGTTTAACGTCGCAAATACTTGATGTAAGTTTCTCCCTGCCTCTTTTAAAAGGGTGGTAAACAAGGATGCGAACTTGACAAATGAACTGAGGCTTAGTTAAAACTATAAGACAGAAAGCAGTGGTTTATCCTCGACTTACACATTACTCATTGGACAACAGGTGGAATTTCAGTATGTTTACATTTTCTCATCTAAGTCAATTTTTTTCAGCTCAGCTCTAGAGATGCACCTAAAAGCCTCAGTGTTGGTAGGACTAGTGTGGCTTTGTGTACCCGCTTTGTGCGCGCCTCATTATCATATATCAAAGAGAGCCGGAGTGACCAGTCAACTGACATGTCAGTACTATGTCAAAGTTTACCCTCCAATCCCATTTACATAGAGGGCAGCCCTTTGGCCTGGCTGAGAACTCTTAATGTAGCTGGGACCACACGGAAATCTGGAATTAATAAGGGAGCTGTGTGTATAAATGGAGTAGTTTGTGCCATATCTTTGCCCAGAGACCCTAGGTTCATGTGCCACAGGGGCAAGTTAAGTATAAGACATCAGCTACACAGCTATTCTCTACAGCTCAATACACACAAGATCATTTTTCCATTTTCAGCAAACATCACCTGGTCCATCCCAGCGTTACAAAAAAACAGCAAAATTCAGTTCTATACACATGTATGATAACAGTACTCCTCTATGAATCTATTTCTATATCATACATGTCTATATAATTTAACATTACACAAGTGGTGAAAATAATCACTAACCTAATTTATATGCGAAATGTTTATATAAGCTCCAAAAAGAGATACACTTGGCGATACATAATCATCTTTCTGCCAAACCTATTCAAATGAGTAAACAATTTAACACAAACTAATTAGTTCTGACATAACAAAGTGCCACCACAGAATGGGAATCAGGATTTCTGCCTTGTTTTTGTGTACTTGACACACGTCATGACGTACAAAATCTGGGGACAGCACGTGGAAAAAAGTTTTCTAGCCTACAAATTACATGAACAACACACTTGTCTCGGTGACAAATGCGTTGTTTTCTTCTGATGAAACCCAAGCATGATTGCAGGTGCAAATAATTTATGCATTAAGGCAACAAAAAAAAAAAAAAGGACATACAATCGACCTCCTAATTAATGTGTTATTATCAACCATTCAACTCCTGGTTTGTCAAACGCTCCAGACAAAAGCGCAGGCTGGCGACCGGGTGGTCCTCAGGCGATTAAGCCCTACAGCCGGAAAGTACGGGCTTCTTACATACTATTACCTTTCTCCTTCATCTTTCAAATACAACCAAACCTTTACTTAACTACATGGGCTGTACGTGCAGAAGTCACAGTATGCACAACTTAAAGGTGACGTGAACTGAATAGCAATTCATCCTGTGCCCTTTAAACTTGATTTTAAATTGGGTCAATTAAGTGAAGAAACGATTACCCATAATGCTTTGTTGGAAGGCATTATGCGGCAACATTTCAGCTCAACCTCGTATCTTGCTCGATTTAAGGAATTCACAATATTCGAATTCTTATTTTTATTCGATTTTTAAACAAGTCATTATTCAGGTTCAAACCCTTGCAATATGGGATTCTAGATGTGCCAGACAGGTCACATGACTGAACAGATCATCAAGTCCGATCAAAATATCAAAAATGCCTCTTACATCTGTAGTTAACTTTGGGCAAGACATGAGACGGCCAAAAGGGTCAACACTAAACACCGGAAGAAAGTTGTTGTTTTGTTCATAAGTGTTGATGGCATAAATGTTATTAAGCTTTTGTTTTGTCTGATGAATTTTTAAAGTTTGGCAAGGGCATGTATCACACTACAGTATACTGCAATTTAGGAGCGTCAGACGTGCAGAAAACAACATGTTTCGTAGTTCTTGCTGTACAGAGTGTCGACATCAGCCGTGGTTATATTAGCGTAGATCTACAAGATGGAGATAAAGGATGGATTTGGAGTTCACCAATTTATGGCTACTTGCATTTACTCATCGATCAGTAGATCTAACGTTTGATTCACTCACAGGAGGCACAAACTTGCACCTGTCACATCGGGAATTTGAATGCATTCGAGTCAGCAATTTCCCTTTTGAATATACACGTACAAATATGGTCGACTAAACCAACAAATTTCTAATTTACGCCAACAAACCTGTCAGATCACAGTGAGTGAGCGAGCGAGTGCTTGGGGTTTAACGTCATGCTCAACAATTTTTCCGCCATATGACGATGGAGTCCTTAGAGTGTATGTAATGTACCTCCTTGTGGCAGGACGGATTTCCATCGCTCTTTTATCTAGTGCTGCTTCACTTACCGAAGGCAAGTAAGTCGCCCCACCCGAGCCATTATAATGACATGGGTCAACCAGTCGTTGCACTATCCCCTTCATACTGAACTGTCAGATCAGATGAAGCCACCCTTAATGGAGCTGGCTTAGTTTAGGTCACCTTTTTGAATTGTCTTGGTCGGACCCAAACTGGCATTTAAGCCACCTGTTTTTACTCCTGTGACGCTGGTTATCCAGAGTATGGCCAAGATGCCTGCTGCTCTCTTCGTCTTGTGTAAGAAAAGTAATCACTGGCAGACTTAAACCTTTTTAATTCATTATGTTTTCAGAAACCTTAGAGCTCTCCTTGCTTGGATTTCTTCTTTAACGGACAGAAAAATGTGTGCTCACCAATAAATTTATGTATTTAATTGCTGTTTAAAAAAAACTTTTAAAAAAAGAACTTTTCACAGAATTTGATGATAGTTAAAGGTTTATGGGTGGGGAAAGCTGAACTCCTTTGGGAACAACTGCCGGATTTGGGATTTATCCTGCTTTCTGAAAAAATCTGCCTTAGACAGGTAAGCATCTCGCCTTCACAACTCAGGTATGATGTCACACTTCATTGGATAGGTTAATTACACTTTTACAGGTAAGTAACCTGAAGAATTAGGGTATCATCTGAACACTGGTTGTCTCGGGTGACAGACACAATAGATCAGCCGATCCAAACCATTATGCCTAACATTTCAAAGGCTTCGTTGTACAAAACAAGCTGCCTAACAAGTCGACCTGCAGGCTACGACTCACTTAGTAGGAACGCCATCCTTCAAAAACCTCTAACCAGAACTATATTTCTTGGCGACCTTAATTAACTCTCCATGCAGTATAGCTACAGTCAGGGTGGTCTACATTTCTTACAAGCTATGTTTTATACCCACTGCATGCCACTATGATTGTAGGAGCACGACCAGCCTTAACTTTCATTCTAATAGGTTTAGGTATATGACTGCGTATGCTGGTAGCCCTGTGCAATGACTGAACTCTTGCTGACTAGGCTATGGGTTTGTCAGGTGTCTTAGGAGATGTGCAGTTTCTCTCTGGTCTCAACCAGGTTACTCCACTAATGCGAACCAAACTGCCAATCTTTAATGGTAATATTCTTGAATCAAAGAAATTGTCATAAACCAATAAAATAAACAATTTAAATGAAAACAAAAGAACAAAACAACTTGTGAAAACTGACAAATGAAACCAGTCACTCATGAACCTAACCATTCTTCTGTCAAATGAAAACTGTGATCAAGAAAATTTTCTTCACCCGTAATGTGCAAAAAAAAAAAAAAAAAAAAAAAAAAACATTATCTAGTTTAATTAATTTTCTTAATTGGCATGCTTTGTCCACTGCTGTGTGCTTGTGGGGTCTTCTTTGTCATGCTTTTAGTTAATTGGTCACAGTTTTTGGGCTGGAGGTATTTCACTTTTGATTTCATCTTCGACAACTTCCTCGGGTTTGGTGTCATTATGATTTAGCTCACACTGAAATATGACAAAGGGGTAGTTAATGTTGCCCACTTCAAAATCTTGCTTATCCCACCCACTCCAATATCCCTGTCCTGATCATACCTTTCTCCTAATCACCCTTTCTCCCCCCCCACCTCCCGAAACCTTCACCCTTCTCCATATAACAGTTTGATCTCTCTAAAGATTAGCCGAAAGCTTAAGTTAGGTAATCTGAGTCAATGATCGGTTTACAAGTACCACTCCCCGTCCACTCAACTCCAGTCTCATTCCCAACCCCCCCAGCAAACCACAAACTTCAGATCCCAAATGGGTATCAGATGACCTCAGTCTGCCATGGGGTAATATGTATAAATATGTGTTGATCTATTGTTATGGCGAGCGAAGCTCAGCTTCTGCATGACTGGCCATTTTATGGACGCCTCTGCGCTTTTGTTATCCCCTTTTGGTGCATGAAACAGGATGACAGTAACCCACAGTACAGAGTCTACCTGTTCAATAGGATCATCGCTAGATCCATAGAGTCACTGAACAAAAGTTGACAAAGGCTGGAGAACAGGGGACAGCCTTGGGGGTCAGCCCAACATGATATCGCTAACATAAAGGACCTGTTTCATTCTGTGACCAGGATACAAGGCCCTGGAGAAAACAGGCAGGCTGACAATGCTGGAGAATCAGGGTGACAGAATCCCTGTGGCTCCTGTGACAAATTATTACATCCTCGTCAATAACACTGTGCCCTGTACCTGTCGATGGTGCTCTTAACCCCCTGGTCCGACTACCTGATTACTTCTCCGCTGTAGCTCCTTCAACCTTTTAGCGTATGTATTGGATCCATTTTGCTTAAATCCGATGTTTACATCTTATCCATCTCAACATGCCCAGGTTAACTAACTCACGCTCCACTAACTCGTCCAGCTAGACTCAATATAGACCAATTCCTCCAGCCAAATTCAATCCCCAATAACTCCTACAGCTTAATTCACAATCAACGAACTCCTTCGGCCAAATTCACCATTCACTAATTCCTACAGCCAAATCCACCATTCACTAATTCCTACAGCCAAATCCACCATTCACTAATTCCTACAGCCAAATTCACCATTCACTAATTCCTTCAGCCAAATTAACCATTCACCAATTCCTACAGCCAAATTCACCATTCACTAATTCCTTCAGCCAAATTAACCATTCACTAATTCCTACAGCCAAATTCACCATTCACTAATTCCTTCAGCCAAATTCACCATTCACTAATTCCTACAGCCAAATTCAATGCCCACTAACTCCTCCAAATAAATTCACTTCAGCCAAAAACTCCCTTCCCACAAACTCCTTCTGCCAAACTCATTATTCATTATTTCCTACAGCCAAATTCAATGCCCACTAACCCCTCCAGCTAAATTCACTCTCACTCTCCACCCACACTCTTTACCTTCAACCCTCTAAATTTGAATACAGTATTACATAGTTCAGTCAGGGCATACTAATTTATCTTTTCAGATAAAAACTGTAACCTGATTTGGAAATTCTGCAAACAAGAAAAAAATGTTTGTATGATGGAACTAAAAAGCGTTTCTGGGTTAGGGCCATTTTATAATGATGGATACTGAACGCATTGACATGATGATTAATATATCACAGCTAATGAAGCTGTGCTTCAAAATCTTGAAAGACAATGTATACAGCTTATTTGCAACAAATTGCATTTCTGCAAGTACAATGTTCCTTGCTAACTACATTTAACAACAAGTTTAAAAAGAGTGGTTGATGTACATATGTAGAAAATGAAAACAAATATGTGAACAAATGTCTACATACAATACAATTTGATTTCCCAACCTTTTTGTATATGAAAGAGCAACTTTAAGTGCAATTTATGCATGTTTTTAATTTAATTTTGGAGACAAAACTACATTGGTTGGATTGCCTAATTTCAGGGCTTCACAAAAAGTATAATTGTATCAGTCTACACAGAATAATGCCTTCAGATGTTGCTTAAATAAACACTTTGCAAACATGTAAAAGGTTGAAGAATTACAGTACATGGCATTCAAAGACAACAATATATAACTAAGAGCTAAGTTTAAACGACCTTCAACTAAATGTTGCTTGAAGTTACCATAAATGTATATATTCAGTTTTAATCCTTCTTTCTTACAGCTAGAGATCTCAAACTGCACATTTCTACCATGCATGTCTGTCAGCCTGTCACCACATACACACTTCAGCAGCATAAACAGATCCTTGTCTTTCACTATAAAGCTAATATACCCCTGAAAGGATTTTCATTGTGGGCAAAGCAAGGACCCCTTTCATCCCATACTGGCTATAATGTTATCCTCGAACTTGATGGACTTATCTCAACATCTAAACATTACAAAACCTTATTTGGAGGAAAACAAGCTTAAGCTGTAAAGCCCAGAGCAATTGCTGCCTGGGTGATATCTTTGTAAGGTGAAAACCAGTAGCTGAAGATCTACTGATGTTATCTGCAAAGGCAATTACCTAGGATTGCCACACACCTGTAAAGACTTCTCTGGGAGACCCTGCAAAGCCACACCTCTCATTTACAAATCCCTAGCTTCTTTCAGCTACAATGGTTTCTGTATGCCATAGCTTTGGCCCTAAGGTATCACTATATACCTGATGCTATCTATCCACTGACGCAGAGTTGTACCCTGATCTCAGCTTCAAATACACATTTTAAACAGCAAACCACACAGCATGTTTCATTATACCATTAAAATAATAATAATAATAATAATAATAATAATAATAATAACTACAACCACTTTTTGGTTCTGCAAAGAATGATCACCCTAAACTCATTGTTCACTATTGTTGATCCCTTTCAACCACTACTTAGTTGCAGTAAAAGTGTCTGTTGACTGGTAATAACTATTCTTTGTAGGCTACTCTTTACATTTACAGTATAAGAAACAAAACAACAAACAAATGTATCTAGCTCCTCTCACAAAGTTCAAATAGATGGAAACCACAAAATAACTAAAGTTTGTACAAGTAATTCAATAAACAGTGTAACTTGAAAAAATTATCAATGTCAAGCAGAAGAGAAAAACTGTAAAATCATACAAAAGGTTTAACGTATATGAATTTGAAGTACAGGTAGTTTGGGCACTAAGGTACCGGTACTAGACAGAACAGTGCACAGGAACATTTTTTTTCTAAATTTGGCTTTGTTGCTTTCCCCCAGTCAGTACGTCTTATCGGTCAGTAAAAACGGCTAGTAGTAAAACTAGCCGGGCGACGCCCACGTGCTGTGTTGACCGCCAGCATCACCGCTACTGCTGGACCTCCACAAAGCTGGACGGCCGCCATGTTGGATAGCTAAGAGGAATACAGATGTATCAGTCCGTCGTTTGTGGTCTGTCATCACGTTACAGTACGAACAGCTTCGTCCAAAACAAATCTCATCACGAGACAGAATTACATGGAAACGCTGTAACACATCTCGTAAAAACTACCGCGTTGTATCTCGTGTAAAACTTGTCAAAACCACATCAACTGAACCACTTTTCTCTATACCCGTATACGAACAAATAGCAGCGTGCGTAGTTACTGCTTCAACGCAGGGGATTTCCCCAAATCCCGAGGCCACGAGAGCGAAATTATGACCATAGTTCATAGAGATAAACCTCCATGGACACTGTTATTAGGAGTAAATGTGATATTCTGGATGAACTGTAAACACTAAGTGAAGTTTACGGTCAAATGTATGAAAGTAAGGTCGCATGCAGGTCATATAAAACCACACAGTACAGCGAGAGCTAGCGTTCAAAGCGAGACAAAATCGATATCAGCCTCACTAAACTTCATAAGTTTATCTGAAGTTGTACATGCAATGCTGTTTGAATGCCTCCCGAGTGAAACATGGTGCTAGTTTGTAGGCGGATTCCAGCAAACGGCAGAAATTCCGCCTGCTTCGCAAAAATGCTTGGACCACACAAGATGGTAGTTACTAGGTCACAGGCTTACAAGATGGCGGTCGAAATCCTCTGAAGCGAGCAACGGTACCCTGCTGAACGAATTTCAAGATAGTTGTCACGGACAACGAGCAGACATTTTCAACTGCTTTTTCACTACTCTTACTGCTACAAATGAAAATAAATTTAAACTTACCTTCAACCCATAGCTCATCGACGTTTGTTTCTATTTTAGCCGTTTTTAATCCAACACAACACAAAGAAAGTAGTAGTAATCCAACGAATAAAACTTTGCCACAATGTAACTGAATAAAACATCCAATGCTGAATAAATACGTTTGTAAATGTGATCGCACCCACAGTGCGTAAATATTTCCTTTCTCTTTACCCTGCAAAAAAGAAGAAAATCACCGTTCAACTTCATATCAAAACAAAAGTCAAGTAGGCAAGGAAGTATACATAGCATGTGACATAGACTACAAGGCCCTTTAACATCCATGTAACACAGAGTCTATAAACCAAATTGGGGAATATTTAGTATTTCCAACTTTTGAAATTAAAGTAAAATTCAATACAGTTCATTATATGGTCCGAGTATAAATTATTTTACTCTATACCTAAAAAATAGCCCACATTTAGGAGACACAAACCGTCTATGCTTAACGAATTAAACGTCTTGATATCTTTTAGAGCTAAATCATAAGAAGCAATTTTGTATTTGTCAGCATCAACCTATGTCTTGTTTCAGGGAAAGAAAGCAATGTATATATATAAGCACTTGACGGCAAAACCGCACACGATGTACGGATGTGAAAGAAGGTCAAACCAGCAAGCTAACATGGGTTATAGGCAAACTAGAGAGTTTTAGAGAGACACCTACAGATCACTGAGATTTGGTGATCTTTAGACAGAGTGATAACAATCGGGGACGTTTCAAATAGCTAAGATATACGTTGAGAAAGTTGTGATAAGTAAGATTAGTGAGTTAACGCTTAGGTTCTGTCAGTAGCCCGAGTCCGTAGCCGGCCTAAGCCCTGTATGCACCTTTTAGAGGTACATACCGGGGCAAAACTTCGTCGGCGGTCGCCCGCTAACATATGAATGGGTAGTGCCCATAAAGGCGAAAACTCGGTCACCATTCGGTTCGAATCCACTTACCTTTTTGACTTGTTTGTAGGCGATTTCAGCATTCACCCAACTAGTCCTTGTCAACAAGTCTTCATCAGGGACGGTTCCCAGGGTCCGGCGAGAACCCAGGGCCATCCTGGCTATATAACACCACGGTAAAGACGTGAATGTAGGCACACCGTACTATCCACTTCACGGGAAATTCGCCATCCCAGTGTACACACCATACACACACCACAATAACCTCAACTTATCTTCACAACAACGTCAGTCTGGCCGGGTTTCACTCAACAAACTACACGGCCATGCTGTTGAGGCTGGAGAAATCCAGCTTTCCATCCTACTGTCGACATTTAAAACTCCTATTAATCGTAGTAAAACCTCCACGCGTTTACCTCGAACAAGCTCTACGGCCAAACTGCTAGTAGCGATTTGCATACTAGCTCCTCCCTCAAGTCATCCTTGACATGATTGATGGGAAACAGATCAGCGCTCTGATTGGTCAATTATAGCGCAGATTGCTCAAGTAACATCAGCTGCACATTAGTTGCCGGGCAACGGCTCACCAAAGTAGAAAGACCACCCAGACTGCGGTGGGTCGAAGAGGGAACAAATAAGATTCTTGTGCGAGTGTAATTGGGGACTCTATGGCCGGTAGCTGTACCGGTGACTGTACACCCCACTGATGTTTCTGCCATATACCCACGGGCCGGCCTTCTGCTCACGTCTACCTTTTCACGTCACGACATGGATTTTCTTTTAATATTCGACTCTTTCATTGTACAAAAAGAAGAACCACCTTTCAAAAGAAATCTCTTTGGAGAAGAAAAGACTCGTTGAGACAGAAGTAGAAAAACAGATTGACCCTTTGAAAGGAAATAAGTACTTTCAAGTGTGAGGCATAAACGAGCTCCTGTTCTGATACGTGCTGACAAAATCAGGTGTATGAACAGAAAATGGCTTTAACAGAGATCTAAGGAAGAGATAAACAAAACCTAATTAAAAGTTTTCTTATTATTTTTTTTTTAAATAAACTTGAAGAAAAAATGCCAGAAGTTGTCATCCAATCTTATATGTGCAATAAAACACGATTCCAGAGAAACTGTTTCATAGAAAGTTTTGCGTGCTCGAGTTTATAATTGAACGGCATGTCCAGAGGAATATATACGGAAACCTAATCGGGCACGAAAGAAAGAGATAAACAAAACTTGCACAGCGTGACTTCAATGAACGATGCCTGACGGGCGAGCGATCTGCTCGTGCGGGTGGGCTCGCCTTTAAAACGCCAGAAGTTTATAGCGAGGGACCGGGGATATAGGAAGGGTTTGAGTTTCACCAGATGTACTCTTCGTCGACTCGCGTTTACTGCCATGCCGGGTACGGACCCGCCTACGTCATGTATCACCAAAATAAATAGTATACCGGGACCGCTTTTGCCAGTGGCCGCGTTTATTCGTGCTCAGGAGCTTCTAGCCCGACAGGCGCTTGTAAAATCAACAAATACTCGCTGGATGAATGGTTGAGCATGGACGCTGGCAAACTTGGACTGGGACGGGCACAATGCTTTATATCTGTGCTCTTGTGGATACATGATATGTGGGGAAAGAGAGGGCAACGCGGGTGGAGGAGGGAATATCGTAGATGGTCATTGTGTACGCTCAAGTAATTTCAGAATGGGTGTTTAGTGTCTGTGAGTAAGAAGTTGCAAAATAATATTTCAATATAAGCGTATGCGTGCCTGTTTTTTTTCTGTATCAAGCATAATAAATTTTGGTCTACATGCACGTTCGGAATTTTTGGAATTAGTCCGTTATCAATGTTGGATTGATTTTTCGTAAAAAATCTCACAGACAAAATATATATTACGCTCAACTCTTCGCATAGAAACAGATTTCAATGGCGTGGCTGATTTCAGGGGGGAAAACATTCCCTGTTAACGATTCTCTGCGCCAGAAGACACACCTCTTGCATCGTTGAAAGCCAGATTATACAAGTTGAACTTTGCATTTAACACTTGTGCATATTTTAATTTATTTGTAGCCCCTCTGTATCCATGCAACTGCATTTATATAATAGATTCATGAATATACGACTGCCTATAAACAGGTGCTTCTTAAATCTCCTGTTGGTGGAAGACGTCAGCGTTTATGTGATTTGAAATTTTACTATTATCCGGGATAACTTTTTTGTCGACGCTTTTGTTTTCTTACATAAGAATTCTCTTATAATGCACATGTCTGTACCCATGTATCTATCACTGTTTTTTTTTTTTTTTCCTTAAAATTCAGTAGGTATGTATGATTTGCGACGCATACAAATATTTCAATTTGTGTTCCATATTTGATATTTTGAGGTATATCTAGAGCCCCTTGGCCATATATTGTAACTTAGTATAAACATACACGTCATATTATACGCAGTACGCATTTTATGTCGTCTTATACGGTATATTCAATATGGTATTCTATGTTCATGTAATAACATGTTTCTTCAGTCCGTCATGTCGTTTGGCCTTAATTTAATCAATCTGATCGTAAGAGTTATATATGATTGTATTGTACGCCCGCGCTTAATAGATCAATAGAAAAATGTTCACAATATCCTCTGGGAACATTTCCGTTATAAATACGCCTGTGCTCAATAGACCAATAGAGAAATGTCCACCATATCGTGTTGAGCATTTCCGTTATAAATATGTCCACGCTCAATGGATCAATAGAGAAATGTCCACCATATCGTCTGGGAACATTTCCGTTACAAATACGCCCACGCTCAATAGATCAATAGAGAAATGTTCACTATACCGTGTGAGAACATTTCCGTTGTAAATATGCCCGCGCTCAGTACACCAATAGAGGAATGTCCACCATATCGTGCAGGTACATTTGCGTAATAAATACGCCCGCGCTCAATAGAACAGTAAAGGAATGTCCACCATATCGTGTGGGAACATTTCCGTTATATATACGCCCGCGCTCAATAGATCAATAGAGGAATATTCACCATATCGGCTGGGAACATTTCCGTTGTAAATACGCCAGCGGTGAATAGATCAGTAAAGGAATGTCTAGCATGTGGAAACATCTCCGTTATACATACACTCGAGCTTAATAGATCAATAGAGGAATGTCCATCATATCGTGTGGAGCATTTCCGTTATAAATACGTCCGCGCTCAACAGATCAATAGAGGAATGTTCATCATATCGGCTGGGAACATTTCCGTTATAAATACGCCCGCGCTCAACAGATCAATAGAGGAATGTTCACCATGTCGGCTGGGAACATTTCCGTTATAAATACGCCCGCGCTCAACAGATCAATAGAGGAATATCCACCACATCGGCTGGGAACATTTCCGTTATAAATACACCCACGCTCACAGATCAATAGAGGAATGTTCACCATATCGGCTGGGAACATTTCCGTTATAAATACGCCCGCGCTCAACAGATCAATACAGGAATATCCACCATATCGGCTGGGAACATTTCCGTTATAAATACGCCCGCGCTCAACAGATCAATAGAGGAATGTTCACCATATCGGCTGGGAACATTTCCGTTATAAATACGCCCGCGCTCAACAGATCAATACAGGAATATCCACCATATCGGCTGGGAACATTTCCGTTATAAATACGCCCGCGCTCAACAGATCAATAGAGGAATATCCACCATATCGGCTGGGAACATTTCCGTTATAAATACGCCCACGCTCACAGATCAATAGAGGAATGTTCATCATATCGGCTGGGAACATTTCCGTTATAAATACGCCCGCGCTCAACAGATCAATAGAGGAATATCCACCACATCGGCTGGGAACATTTCCGTTATAAATACACCCACGCTCACAGATCATTAGATGAATGTTCACCATATCGTGTGGGAACATTTCCGTTATAAAAACGCCCGCGCTCAATAGAACAGTAAAGGAATGCCCACGATATCGTGTGGAGCATTTCCGTTATAAATATTCCCGCACTGAATAAATCAATAGATGAATTTCCACCAGTTTATCTGAGAACAATTCCGTTACATACGCTCCATAGATAAACAGAGGACTGTCCACCATATTATCTATGTACATCTCCATTTTGACAGAATTCTGTTTGAAATTCTTGCTTTGTTTTTTTTTGTTGGTTTGTTTGTTTGATTTTTGTGTTTTTCTTTTCTTTTTTGGAATTCAATAATTTGACAAGGCGTGGCTCATGAGCAGTCTTATACGAATATACATACATAAAGCACCAGAACTCGTGCTGATACTTCGAGAAAATTCACACAGTTTCACAGATGGCTGTTGTTTTTTTTTTTTTTTGTTTTTTTTTTTGCTGCACGTTGAAAACGTCCAGATCGGGATCAAGACAAAGACTGATCGTTCACGCACAAATCAAAAGACTTGTATCTGGTTTGAAACAAGAGGTGTATCTTTATCTTAACTTACACATGGGTTTATCGGGCTTTCCCATATATATGCCCTGAGGACGGAATTTATACAGTGACAGTTTGACAAGTCGATTTCATTCCTGAGGGCAAGTGGTTGATCATCATTAAACGACAATGCTGAATTTTCCCTAGTGCCCGTGCGACGGAAGACCACGTGGGCAAGGGAATACGCCGGGCTAGCTGTTCATTGGTGGCCTCAAGAGACGAATGGGACTAAGGGGAGATAACTAATGACGGGACTACAACTGACAAGAAAGTGTATATTATAACAGCATTTGTAGTTTATGTGTCTGTTCTGAGGTTTTCTTTCTTGTAATCAGTATAGATTTAAATTAGGTCTACATGATTTTTCCTTCGTGTCTTCTTTGTGCTACTCCATAAATACAGTAAAAACACCATCACATGTAGTTACATGTCTGTCAATTAAGTGGATTTGACATACTTTCACCACAAGAATCGATGACGTTTTATCTTTTTGGAAATGCGCATTTCATATGTACACAATAACTCAGACTGCATGAAAATCAACTTTTTGGTTACAAATTCGCTTAATGAGTTATGGATGAAGACATTTGCAGAACTATACACTAGATGTACCGCATATGTTGTTAAAAAAAGAAGCTTTTAACCCGTATCTATTCTTTTGACTGAATTGCCATAAAGTGTTACAGACAAAGATAAGCCCTTGGTTAGCTTCTAGAGTGTTTCAGTGATTAACTCTGCAACGTCACTAGAGACATATTGTTATCTGTCTCTTGTCTCTATCGAAGCACAGAAATATACATATTCAGGGGTCGATGTATATTGCATGAAACATACAACGGTAGAGTAGAACCTTGATTTCTTTTGCATTGCCCGCAAAGACCTATTGTTATCTCGCTTTTCTGTCTCTTTAAAAGACCAATACAATGCAATAACCCTTGATTAGTTTTGCATTGTCTGCAGAAACCAATGGTTATCTGGCCAGTGTCCCTCATAAAAGAGAGAAAAATAACTGTGTATAGTTGTTGATGTCTAACCCATGAAACATACGTCGTTGTGATCTCAACGGCAGAGTAGACAATTATACCCTTGATTTGTTTTGCATTGTCTGCAGAAACCAATTGTTATCTGGCCTTTGTTTCTCTTATACGACGAGTACATTGCAAGGTGTCGATGTTCACTCCATGAAACATACATCGTAATGGTCTCAACCTTGGTAGTATAGACAATAAAACTGTTTTTAAGTGATATGCAGAGACTAAAAAGACAGAAAAATATATGTCGACAGGTGCAATATCTAACCCATGCAGCACACATCGTAATGATATCAACCCTGGTAGAGGAGACAATAACCCTTGGTTAGTTTTGCATTGTCTGCAAAAGTCAAAAAATCAAAACAAAAATCAAAATCAAAAAACAAAAATAAAACACAAAAAGGAAACTGCAGCACTTTGTATAAGTATATTACGATTACTCATTGCACAAAAGTGACAAAATATAGGCTTTCCGAAGACCAAAAAATCTTATCGAACTGATACATAAAGCTATCTTTCTCTGTGTACTCGTGAACATTTACTTAGTGTGTATAGCTGAACGGAAATATATTACAGGTTTTGGAGATATGTTTTTGTCACTGTATTCTAAAGTTTCATTACTACATGTATGCTTGACTCAGGCGCAGGGAGTTCCATGGCTCTGCGCTTGACCCTTTCTTCGGTAAAGATATATCTTTTGTTCAAATGTTTAGGAGAATAATTCATTTAATGATAATCAGATCTTTGGTAATTGGTTTTTGAGGTGTATATTGTGTTTGTTTTTTTCGGTTAACTACTTTAATTGTGATCTCTACAATTTGCTGATTGTTCCATCTCAGATCGATCTATATCGGTGCCGATAAAAGTTGACGCCTTCGGGAGGTAATCTTGGTATAAACCTAAGTACATAGATCTGAATTTTTGAACGTTTTTGGCAGCAAAGAGAGACTTTGGCTTCCTAAACTGAAGCAAGTCGAGATGTATCGTTTAGTTTCTAAGATTTATGTGGCTTCTGAACGATGCTCGTTTCCCTGTGTTGTAAAATGGCGGTAAGAGTTGACTTACGAGTCAAAATACTGTATTTGATCTAACATTTCGTCCATGACGAAGTTAATTATTTTGTTTGATTCTGAGGGTTCTATTAATCTTAGAGAGCTTTTCTGAGGTTTATTTGAAAGGCGAAATGACACCCTACAGGAAAATGAAAATTTCAGCATCAAAAGTACTACTTTATGGCTATTTTTTTTTTTTTTTGCCCCTGAAAACGCATTCTTGGGGCGGATTTTTTGATCAAATGCAGTAGTTGTATTTAGCTTCTTCCTCTCAGAGAAGAAAATCTTCAACCGAAATGTGACTGTATACCATGAAGGCTTACAGGAGGGATCTAGATGCGTGTGGGTGGGGGTGGGGGGGAGGGCGGCATGGTGTAGAGTTTACCCAGGAGATTACCCTCCGCCGTGACTTTTCTGCTGTGGGTGGTCTATGAAGTCTTTATCGGGTTCAACCGGGCAAGAAATCCCCTCTCACGCCATCTGCTTGACCCATCCTCAGCTGAGACATTGTTCTTAATTCACTTTCACGTGGAGTAGTAGCCACTGCTTCTAGGAAGGCCATCTTAAGTTAAGGAAGATAACTCTTATAATATACAAACACACGAACTGTACCTAATGGCACAGTATTTAAATGATAGCCTAGTGCGCCAGGGTTTTTTCTTATAGTAAGTAGGCCTTGCAGTACATGCATGAATACGTCTTGACCACATATATTGTGAGAGTGCTGTTATTGTAGCTACTGCGTGCTGGTGGCCTTGTCAGACAAAGTTAAGTATTTTTGCATACGTTCACACTTTGGCACCTGTGAGTTATTAAGATGGACACGGTGGTCTTAATTACGCATCGCTGGACTGACCGATCTGTTATCACATTGAGCGTACTCTTCCTATCTGCAGTAAATCCTTAAATAAAAGCGTCATACCGCGAATCTCACGCGAGCAAAGCCCCTGAACTTCTCGGCCAGTCATTATATAGACTGTATATTTCTCCGGGATTCGCTTATACGTGAGCCAGAACCAAATATAAATGGACTTTGTCGAAATCGTCCGGCTACAGTCTACAAAACTTTATAAATTTGACACAACAAAAGACGTCCGTCCAGCTGCAAGATACTATAAATTTGACTCAATATGAAACCGTCAAGCTACAAACAGATACTATGTAGGGCCTGGTATTGCAAGGTGGGCAACTGGCCCTAGTGCACGAAACTGATTATAGCTGTGAGTGACAGCTGCTGACACACTCGTAAGGGTACATCTTTTTTCAGTTCTGTTTTAGTTTTCTTTTCCTGATATATGGCAAACAAGCGACCGATAAGGCTCCAAACATGCACTGAATCAATGTATAGGTCATAAAATCGAAAAACCGTAGCCTGCTCCAGTCACACTGAAATATCTGCATTAGACACTGTAGAGAGGGGAAAATCACTGTACCACAAATTCTTGAGCACGTACCAATAAATTAAATATATATATATATATATATATATATATATATATATATATATATATATATATATATATATATATATATATATATATATATGTGTGTGTGTGTGTGTGTGTGTGTGTGTGTGTGTGTGTGTGTGTGTGTAAGAAATGTATATGTAAGGTTCAGCCTGATACTTCCGCTATACGCATACCATGTGTAATGTTAATGATAGCTAGAGGACCACGTATTATTTCGCTATAGTTGCCACACGTTACGTAATACCATAACTTAACAATTGTCCATTCTAGTTCATGGAAATATATTACACTTATTTATTACACTTGTTTAATTCGCGACAGCCTATGTTTTTACTTTTTACACAAACACACACACACACACACACACACACACACACACACACACACAAAGGGGAACCACAAACACTCGAACTCTTCCTTGAGGTGCAACCTGTTCTCAATAGTGCTTGTAGCATTTCACTGTGCTTTGAAGGATACCTGGCAGACTATGGCAGAAATACGGATTTCAAAATTGCCATAAAATAATAAAACTGATCCTATTACACAGTTTATTTTTTTACACGTGAAGACAAACGTTAACCAAAACGAAACTTTGACGGCACGTAGAAATACACAGATGAAAGTTTCGGTAAAGTTTCTGGTTAACTTTGATCTTCATACTGTAAATTAAAGACAAAGTGCCTCGTTTGAACGAAAAATTGTAATTTTGGGGGGAGAGTACAGCTTTGGCGGATTGTTACCAAGCAACCATCTCTTTTTTTTATGCTTCTGATTTGGAAATTTACAGAATTGTGGTGGGATTTTGAAATTTGCACATTCTTGTTCAGATGCAGAACAATAATCCCTCTCTGTGGCCGATTCCCTGACTTACCGTAGCAGGACCTTTGATAAAGTTATGACCGCCCAGCTAAAAGGCCATCGGTCGCGACTTGCCATACATACAAATTCTATCAGGCTATATTTATGTCATCGGTGCCTACACGCTGAACAAACGGAAACTCTGTTACATGCTATACAAGTATAGAAACTCTGTTTCACATTACGGGCGCCAACCCGCAGAACAAAGGAAACTCTGTTACATGCTATACAAGTATAGAAACTCTATTGCACGTTACGGGTACCAACCCGCTGAACAAAGGGATATTCTATAGCATGTCATGGCCGAGGTTTTAGAGATACTTTTAAGCCTTTCAATCGCCAGGATAGAAGAGGTACAGGTTCAACCCGAACCTTGGATAGGGAATGCGTAGATGTGGCCCGAACAGTATGAGTCAAAGTATATAGGCTATACTAGATATATTAGGGTAAACGTTTTGAGACTTATAAGTCAAAAATGCACACACAGCTACAGTTAAAATGTTTCGCTTTAGAGAGCTTAAAATTTGTACACAGATTCATTACTGCAGATCAATGTGCCCACCACAACTGAATTCTTTCCTGTTCACAATTTGTTTTTTTAAGCCCTTGCAATATCTGACTTAAGCTTTAAGCTGCTTGATTTCTAAAATATATCTTCACGCATGCGCATATATGGACAGAATGGCCTCTTATACATGTACTAAAATAAGCCATCGTATATATTTATATATATATCAGTATCTCAGTAACGTTCCAAAAAGAGCTGATGTTGTCAAATGAAGAAATGATTTAATTTAATATGATTGGTGTTTTACGCCGCACTTTTCACTTATACGACAGCGGCCAGCATTATGGTGGGAGGAAACCGGGCAGGGCCCTGGGGAGGAAGCCAACATGAACTGGACTTGAGATCACAGCGACCGCATTGGTGAAAGGCTCCTGTGTCACTGAACAGCGCTAAGGCCCTATTCACCTCGGCCATGGAGCCCTAAATGATGAAATGAACGACAACTTGCTTGTTCAGATCAAAGTGGATTTTCAATTTTCTGACTTTCAATTAATTATGAGAAATCCTGACTTTCATAACGCAGTGTGTGTGTTTTTTGTGCGCATATAAGGATATTGGATGGCGTCTAATAACTTGTCCCAGTTTTAAATATTTACATGGCCTGCAGAAACTACGAAAGATAACAAGCACGTAAATTTCTTTGAAAGTATACTTTGATGTTACTAATTTTTATGCACTCTTTTCAGGCGCATACTTCAGTATTAAGTAAACTATTGCTTCCAGAATTAAAACACGACCCAAACAGACGTACAATGCAGTATGTATACTGTGTATACGCAGAGAGAGTCTCCAGTAAGCTTGTATATATGTATATATATATATACGTCTCCACGTCGGTTTTTGTCAGTGTTTTCTGGGAGGTCCGCGCGCCTATTATAGCGTCAGGGCTGAAACGGGAAATATTTATATCCAGTGGAGAGAAACATGAGGCCAATTGTACGTCCCAGTGTAAACATTGCCCTTATTTTATTTACTCCATCGTTAAATAGGAGGCTAAACTCGCGCACGTTGGTGTATTCTACCACAGAACATGTGTGGGGTGAGGGAAGATCTGGCAAAAATAGGCAGACTGTTATGTAGACGGTCTTAAGTGTTCACTTATGTGTTGACAGCAGTCGGACACATTTCTGTCTTATGATACGGTATTTCACTGCTTGATTTTCAGACTGAATGGTTTGCCAGATTTGGTTGTACGGTATATATTTCATTGAACTTGTTTGGTTTATACATTGTTTTGGTCGCCATTAATTCCTTCGGTCCATCATTAATTGATTGCTCCATTATTTTGACTGATTGAACTCATATGGATTCGCATGAATGATTTATTTATTGATTGATTGATTAATCAGTGTTAGGTTTGTTTCATTGGTTTTATGTACTGGAAAGTATTATTGGTAATTGATCGGTTGGTTGTATAGCATTTTGTCTCTCACTGGTTGATCTGCTTCAGTGATTTCTAAAACTATTAAATTTTATTCGATTGTTGTAAAACGCCAATGTACGAAGTAAACCACCGACCTTTGATAAGTTGCTGACGATCTTTCCCACGTGTGACGTATACACAGACCTGCACACCATATTGGTGGAAGACAAAGTGGTCTTCACTGAATGTATATATGAAAAAATTAACTCCTCAAAGTTCCCCAAGAGCGCTAAAGATCGCTATTTGTCACCGATTAGGTCCCATGCACGATCGATGAAATCTAGAAATCTAAAGGCCGGGCTAGAACCCTCATCTCACGAGTGTCTCTCGTGGTTGAAGAGCGCGCACTCTTGTATATGTTCATAGTTTTTCAGTGATGTCATAGCTGCTCTGAGCCAATCATCAGCATACTCTTAGGTCACGTGACTAGAGTACTGGAGGTGGAAAAAACCGAATTTAACCCAGGTGAATCTTTCTTATGTACCCAGATACTCTCCGATTTGATTTTCTTGATATATTACTAGCTCTCGATGAGGCAAGCCGACTGGTTAGAGTGTCAACGCGGCACAGTGGCAATGACGTCTGGAGCAACCTGCGGATGGTCCTGGGCTTCCCCTGGGTTCAGCCCGTTTTTCCCACTGTAATGCCGACCACCGCCGTATAAGTGAAATATTTTTGAGTACGGCGTAAAACAACAAGGTACAGCTATGATAACTCTCTGTGAATATGTACATGCGGGCATTGTTCACATGAGATTCGTGGTCAATATTTCACTGACGAGGAACATTAGTACAGAGTTTATTGAACTGGGTGTACTTTGATCTAACGACCGCCCCGTCTCAGCACTGATTTCCCTGTTCATATAATGAATGAAAGAATGCTTAGCGTTTTACCCCGTATTTAACAATTTTTCAGTAATGTGACGACGATTTCATATCATGTTTTTTCCAGTATCTTTTTATATCCTCCTATGTCTATGTAATATCTTTCTATCCATGGCTACGTGTCTGTGTGATATCTTTTTATCCATGTCTACGTGTCTGTGTGATATCCTTCTGTTCATGTCTACGTGTCTGTGTGATATCTTTCTATCCATGTCTACGTGTCTGTGTGATATCTTTCCATCTGCACAGGTCTAGAATGTATTACTTATTTGATTGATTTGATTGGTGTTTTACGTCGTACTCAAGAATATTTCACTTATACGACGGCGGCCAGCATTATGGTGGGTGGAAACAGGGCACAGCCTGGGGGAAACCCACGACCATCTGCAGGTTGCTTGCAGACCTTCCCACTTATGGCCGGAGAGGAAGTCAGCATAAGCTGGACTTGAACTCACAGCGACCGCATTGGTGAGAGACTCCTGGGTCATTACGCTGCGCCAGCGCGCTAACCAACTGAGCCACCGAGACCCCAGAATGTATTACAATTATATTATATTACAATTCGTATACTAACCGTCAACCAATAAGGACATTCCGGGTCAATACTCGCAAGGCCAATTCCCAAAAATCACGTATAACACAAACCACCAAAGAACTAAGAAAGTATATAAAGTACGAAAATAGGACGGATCATGCAAAGTCAACAGTTTTCAATGATGCTGGAAAGATATGGGGTATGTTCAAGGCGACTGAGTGAAATCGTGTACCATGCTAGAATATCAGTTGTCGATAACAAAATATGTATCACTTCATTGTGTTTATTTCATTATTCTGAGGATGTATATTGCACATCTTGTCTGGTTTGGTTCACAGATTCGAGTTTAGCACCTTACATACATCGTGTATAATGGAGAGCATAATGGAGACCCTGGAAACACTTGGCGGCCCGACTTGCTCGCATAAGGCATAAGAAATCAAATGATGACAGTTCAACGCTTACCTACAACGTGTAATCCCAAATTGAAAGGCAGCCTTAATCAATGTAGTTTGAATTACGTATGTTCATAAAAATGAAAGCTAATTAACCTGTGATACGATAACTATATTCCAGTTTTATTCATTCAAGCCATGTTACGTTCTCTAGCCGATGATTCCTACGGAAAAACACCTATCATTTTGAATTTTTTCCGTTGGTGGAAGACATTTTCAAAGTAATTTAGGTCTTTATTTGAATGCAGGTGTCTTGTTAAAGAATGCACACTCGTCATTCAGATGTTCGAACTTTAAATGTAAATTAACGGGAGAGAACCGCGCGATACAAGAAAGTATATGTTATTTATAGACAAGGGGAGGTAACTCCATACAAATACACGCGCTGTCCAGTTTTGCTGGTTTAGTGGATTTAGTGGATTGCTGTTTTACATCGTACTCAAGAATATTTCACTTATACGACGGCAGCCAGCATTATGGTCCGAGGAGACCGGACAGAGCCCGCGGGGAAACCAAGACCATCCATCTCGACCCGAGAGGAATTGTCCAGCTGAGGAATAATGTGGAGCCTTTAATTCCCACTTGGTGCATTTTAGCTCACGGTTGTATATCTTTCTGTTCATTCCTGCTTTTTGAGATCACAATTAATACACATAGCGTATATTTCAGTCATTTATTAAAAGAGGAAAATGGTCAACCCGACTTGGACACGAGTCACAGTTGGAAAATTTACTCCATTATGTATGGCTTTGCTGAACATACGTTTTTATATTTGTGCTGTGAGGCCCACTGTTTGTGTTGTGAGGCCCGATATTTGTGTTGTGCGGCCCACTTTTTGTGCAGTGAGGCCCACTTTTTGTGTAGTGAGGCCCACTATGTAAATGAGAAAGTATAGTTTCATTTTGTCGATGTTAATTGCTATATTCTCTGTTAATCAAATACAGATGAGACAGACGCCTTGATGTATCCCACGGAATCATGAGAAATTATTTATTTATTTATTTATTTGATTGGTGTTTTACTCAAGAATATTTCACTTATACGACGGCAGCCAGCATTATGGTGGGTGGAAAGCGGCCATCCGCAGGTTACTGGAAAACCTTCCCACGTACGGCCGGAAAGGAAGCCAGCATGAGTTGGACTTGAACTTACAGCGACCGCATTGGTGAGGTCATTACGCTGAGCTAGCGCGCTAATCAACTGAGCCACGACCCCCCCCCCCCCCCCCCCCCATGAAAAATTAGAGTAGCTTAGCAAATCAGTTACAACATTCCCTGTCTTTTCACTTTGTTAATCCTCACTAAACCTCCCTACTTGTAGGCCTAGATTTACTGTCTACAATCACTGGATAAATGAGTGTGTGAATGCTTGGGGTTTAACATCGTACTTAACAATTTTTCAGTCATATGACGACGAAGAAATCCCTAGAGTGCATGTAATGTGCCTCCTTGTTGCAGGACGGATTTCCACGTTTTTTTTTTATCTAGTGCTGCTTCTCTGAGACGGCTTACCGAAGACATTATACAGATACGGGTCAACCAGTCGTTGCACTATCCCCTTCATGCTGAACGCCAAGCGAGGAAGTTACAGGTCTTAGGTGTGACTCGACCCAGGATTGACCCAGGATTGACGCTGGATCTACCGCTCCCGAATCGAACGCTCTACCATCTGTGCCGGTACCCGATAAATGACAGAGTGTTATTAACAACATTTGCTGCAGGATGTTGAAAAGTTTTTGTTCAGGGAAAAGTTTCTTCCAGTTTAAAGAAAACTACGAAAAGTCGTATACGTTGTGTGAAAACCTTTATTCAAAAGAGTTATTTTAAGAATTTATATAATAATTTCAATTCCCTGTAGAAGAACCTCAATTGTACATTTCATTTCCAGGCTGAAGGGATTATATGCTGGATAAGCATAATTATGATTATAATGTGGATTTGTCTAAATGTTTCTCACAAAAGTTCTCTGTGTTCAAAATAATGAAGGCCATGAAGGGTAAAATAATTCTCTCCCATGAAATATGCTGCGTCACGCCTGAGGTCGCATGGCCAATGTAGCAACTCCAGTTCGAGCCGTGGTACATTTACATGTATAGCGCAAGGAAAGCCGTGGTACGTTTACATGTATAGCGCAAGAAAAGCCGTGGTACGTTTACATGTATAGCGCAAGAAAAGCCGTGGTACGTTTACATGTATAGCGCAAGAAAAGCCGTGGTACGTTTACATGTATAGCGCAAGGAAAGCCGTGGTACGTTTACATGTATAGCGCAAGGAAAGCCGTGGTACGTTTACATGTATAGCGCAAGGAAAGCCGTGGTACGTTTACATGTATAGCGCAAGGAAAGCCTTGACACGACCAAGAAAACTTCCTCTCAGCGCAGAAAAGTCTGTACACCAAGAAGAAAACCTCAGAAAGACTGAGAAATCTTCACTCAAATGTGAGTTAAGGTGTTAATTTTAACAGAAAGTCTGTCAATGCAGCCAATTCTTCTGTTAAATATAACATACATATTCTATTAATTCAACATTAAGATTCTACTGGACTAACAGGATACTATTTTTATAATAACAGCATACATTCTAGCATCACACAGGCAACAGACTCCGTTAAAATTAATTTTCTGAGCGTTCAGCGCGGAGGCGTTTACACCGAGGAGAAAACCTCAAAACGGCCGCGAATATATTATATTTAAGTGACCTTATATTAATATTTATAGTGCATGATTAACTTATGAAGCAATATCAGAGTCCAGTGTACAGTGATGTACAGTAATGTTATGAAGCCGAAAAAAGAAAGTCAATATCACCTTGACACCGTGATATCGTCGAGGCATTTTTGTCTTATCAATATCGCCCTTACAGCTCAGCTTTATTGTACGTGTATAAAGAAGCTAACGTTCTGCAACAATAAATTGCTGTGATTTACTTCACCGCTTAAACCAAATGAAGATGCACTTGAACACGCGGTGAACGCTATATTTCAAATCTTCTTTTTTTTTCATTATTTCTGCATGTGAATTCACAGTTATACCTGGTGAATAAATGCTGCGCGTGGGCGATAAGATCAGGTGACTTGGTGTAATCCACGCATTAAGAAACCATCCAAATTAACAAATATAAGAGATATTGCATTTAAGCTCTGAAGTTACAAAAAGATAATTTATTTACAGAATGTTTAATGATCTTGTATTATTTCACAAAGACCGTTGTTCAAGAGAGGTCGACAGTCAATATCAGCGAGGTTACAGCGTATAGTTATTTAGTTGTGGGAAAAAAATAGTCTAAGAGCACACTGTCGCCCACCAACAACTCATTCCTGAAGTATGAATTGTTCTGTACAATTGCTTTATTTATCATCACAAAAATGTTCCCATATTTACATAAAGGCATCTAGTTTTAGGCCTGTACTCTCCTATCACAGCCCATAGCACAATCCTTTAGTGCCAACACCTTATGGTGACTCTTTTCCAACTAGCAGAACATGAATTTCAAACTGCACACCTATAGTCCTTGCATGTCCCACGCTACCATTCACCATCTCACCAAGCCAGTCTTGGCACGTGTCCACAACTCCCGCCCCGCTTCCTTCTTTCAGGTGTGTATGGGGGAGGGGGTGGGGGAGTCAAATTTGTAATGCCGTGTACCCGTCCGATGTGGACGATTTACGCCAACGACGAAACTTGAACTGGTAGTTTCTTGGCTAGGCTAAATGTATATCAATTGTAATTTATATACGAATTGTAATATATATGAAATACTTATAGATGTTAGAGATAGACTGAGGAGAGGAGTTTTAAAGACAGTCGGGATAGGCAATACTAGTTGGCGTGCAGCAGCAGGTTAGAACATACAGTGGGACTAGACATTTATATAACAAGTATTGGTACAAGTATATCGCGCAAAATTATTCATACTATATTATTCAAGTCGAAAATCACAGAAAAAAGACCGAGAGCGTGGTTAAAACCTGTGACAGCGAGTAAGAAAGTTTGCCACGGCTTGGAACACTTTGTTATGTTTGTCTACGGGATTTAGAATGGTATCAATAGTAAAATGACGTATACCCAGATTGCGTAAATCGGTACGGAAAAGACGACGGGCATCGGTACGGCGGGCACGATGTAGTACCTGGTGAGCAGAATCGTGGATAGCAAGGCGATATACATATAAGTTGGTGGGTAAGTGCCCAGATAAAATACGGAAAACAAGTTTTCATCTTTGCAATGGGTGAAGTTGAGAGAGTATTTCATATTAATGAAATATCTGGCAAAGAAAGAGCCTGTCTTGCTAGAGTGTCGGCAAGCTCATTGCCGAGGGACACCGACATCAGCTGGAAACCACCAGTCAAATGAGATAGAAACTCCTAGCGAGTTAAGCGCAGTACACAAATGTCGTATTTCCTACACAAATGGAGAAGACTTTGTCCAGATGTAATTTAACACAGTCTGTAACGAAGACAATGAATCAGTAAAGATAACGGCTTGCACAGGTTTGAACTCAAGAAGAAAATTCAGGGCACAAATAATGGTAGTAAGTTCAGCAGTGAACACAGAAACGAAGTTGGATAACCTAAATGATTTGTTAGTTTTCATTTCACGGACGCAAATTGACGCACCAACACAATTGCTATCTGGGCATTTTGAGGCATCGGTATAAATATGTAGGTACTCAGACCAGTTGGATTCGATATGGTCTTTAACACACAGCAACGATATGACGGGGTTGTCAAGTTTCTTAACTTTGCTATGGAGATCTGTGGAAATAAAAGGAGAATACAAATTCCATGGCGGGAAATAAAGGGAGATAAAGGAAGACTGAATATTTAAATCATTGCAATGTAAAGATTTCGAGATCTCTTTGGATCTCCGACTGACTGGCAAGGTATACTTGTCATAACCTTCATATAAATTATCATAATTGGATGGTTTAAGTACAGTAGACCAAGAATTGGATGCATCAGACCAGGGCCTTAAAAAACACTTCAGAGTACGCAAGCGCCAGCGGAGATACAAAGGCCACTCATCTTTAAAAAATCTGCATAACTATCAGGAGTGGACCCCATTCCTCCTGTACACGCCCGCAGCGTTGCGCACTAGACGGAGTCCAGCTCCCGCTTCAAACTATTACATGCAGTCATATCCCTCACAACAGAAGACTAGTCTAGAACGCATCAGAGAGCGATACAACAACAACAGACAATGTCTATCAGCTCCCCAAGATTTCCCAGATATATTCGTCATTAGATTCAAAACTTTTTGGCATGTAGCGATAACGTACTCAATATGCTTTGACCAGCTGAGACGCTGATCAAACTCCCAGATAACGAAAAGACTTGGATAACTTAACAGGGAAATTATTAAGAGCAATGGTTAAGTCATTTATAGCTTTATAGACCATTGATTGCAGTATTAGATAATGTAGGGGATAACACTGCCCGGAGGGACTCCATCCTCCACAGAGACAGACCGAAAATATTCTCTGCCCACCCGGACCTTAATTACACGCCCAGTTAGAAAGTCTTTAATCGACCTCAGCATTTTCCCACCAATGTCCCAGATTTTTCATTTTAATCAGTAATTTGGTACACCACACCATGTCATATGCTTTCTCAATATCAAGGAAAACAGCAAATAGATATCCTTTATGACGTAACGAGTTAAGCACAGCACATTCAAGGGAAACTATATGAACTGCCGTACAACGACCGTGTCTAAATCCACTTTGCACAAAAATAAATAAATTATTTTTATATAAAAAGCACGTAAGTCTGGAATTGACCATCTTTTCCATTACCTTACAAAGAGTAGATGTCAGGACGATATGAAATGGGGAAAAAGTGATCTTTCCCAGGTTTAAGGATAGGGACGACTACAGATCGTTTCCATGCAAACAGGGGGTAAATGTGTTGTATTCCACACACTATTGTGTGATAACAACAAAATGTTCAAACAATGATCCTGTAAATTATCACAGAATATGACATGCCATCTTCTCCGGGAGAAGAGAAAAACCTGGAGGATAAGGACTGCTTAAGTTCGTGTAAGCAAAAATCACCATTTATAGACAAATCATCAAACTGGATATTATTGAATGGGTGTATACGCTCCGTATCTAACTCACGTGTGATAATTTATTTATTTATTTGATTGGTGTTTTACGCCGTGCTCAAGAATATTTTACTTATACGACGGCGGCCAGCATTATGGTTGGAGGAGGAAACCGGGCAGAGTCCGGGGAAAACCCACGACCATCCGCAGGTTGCTGGGAGACCTTCCCACGTACGGTACGTGTGATAAAGTCAGGACTGTAATTGTCCGAACTAGATACATAGGAAAATTTATCAGCCAATATATAAGCCTTATCAATATTAGTTCCCTGATCTAGATTAGATATAGATGTAGATCTGCCCTTAACGCTAAAAGCGTTTTTCTTGCGCCCAGGCATTTCTAACAGCGGTACCGCTCGAAATATTTGAACATTAGTTCCTCTTAGTGGTCCTTCTGAGATTTTTTATTACACGTTGAGCAACAGCTTTAGCCCCCTTAAATAACACAATATCGTCAACTGAGCGTGTACGAAGTGCACGACTTTTCCACCGCTGAAGGTCTATAATAGCGGCGGTGCACGCGTCATTTTCACCAAGTCACGGGGGTATTTTATGATAAATATTGCCAGATGACTTTGACAGCGAGTTATCAGCCGCCGAAGATATAGCATTAATTATATTATGATAAAAAAATTATCAATATTATCATTAACGGCCACATTCTTGAATGACTTTACACTCGTCTTGGTATATTCTCCAATCTGCATATTTTGTCCTCCACCTGGGCGGCCGGGAAACACAATTAAAATGGTGAGCAAATCTAGTATTTACGTGTATCGGGAAATGGTCGCTTCCACAAGGGGATGCCAGATCCACAGACCATTTGTGCTTTAGACTTAGGTCAGGGGTACACAAAGTCAGATCGATACAGGATAAATTACTCGTATTGGGGTGGGGGGTGAGGGGTCTAGCATGAAATCGTTGACTACCCTCCCGTTACTATGAGTAGTTAATCCACCCCATAATGTGTTGTGGGTATTGAAATACCCACAGATAATAACAGAGCGCTCACAGTGCGGCACCAGCATATTAAGATCTGTAAATTCATTGGAACTTCACGGATTGTATAAGTTAATTACAGTTGGGGACTGTCCATTCGTGACGAGCTATATTAAAGCCCTGACACTCTATTGACTTAAAGAAACACTGAAAAAGAAAATCCATCCTTTAGAAGTATAGTAAGTTCACCATTAACCCCTGTACGTCCATCCACCCTAAAAATTGAATACCCCGGGTAAGTATGTCCAAGTGTTGGTTTAAAAACGTTTCTTGTAAGCACGCCGCATCGGTAGAAGGAACAATATTTGACAAGTAAAACTTTAACCCCTGCCCATGGGAGACAATGCCATTAATATTGTAATATACTATACTGAAAGACAATGTAATAATAGAGTGAGAATGCAATATAACTCACACTGCGGCTTCTGGGTACCTATGAATTTGAATCATTTGTTGACATAGACGTTAATGACGCTATGAGACGCCTAAAATTAATGGTTTCCGGCCCAATACGGTGTTGGACAATTTCGAAAACTGTTTGGACAAGCCCATGAGGGTCGGGTACATCAAATACTTTAAGTAGTATTTCAGCAAATATGGCAATTAAGTTAGTGACCATTGTCAAAGGAGGATCTTCAGACCGTGTACCAGTGGATAAGGTAGTCTGTGTTGCCACTGATCTCATAACCGGCCTGACTGGAGTGTAACAGGGGCAGGGTGGTTGATTAACTGCACGGGGATTGGGAATGGGGGTTTCACTGGGGCCTTACGGATTCGGTCTCCTCTCTTCTTGCCGAACATTTTTAAGTACCTGAGAAAATGAATTTTTTTGCGTTACGCGAACATACTGAGCCTTGTTTACCTATTTACGATGTGGACAGCCCATGCACACCGAGCTGTGGCCAGATGAGTCACAATGCCCGCACCAAGGCCTGTTTAAATTCTTATATTGGTCATACGTATGTTCTCCCCAACCCCTCGGACATCGTTGTCGCTCTCTGTATTCAGAAAATCTATGGCCATAGGATAGACACTTAAAGCATCTAATTACAGGTGGAATATACTGTTTTACAGGAAATATTTCGTAACCAAAGTGGCCTTCTTCAGGCAAGGGTTAAGAATCAAAGTATAACAAAAGACATTTGATAGGAACTTTTTTCCTCCTGTTGTATTGTGAATGTTAGCAGGCCTTACACATAATCTGTTTTAATCTGGTCTTGCAGTGGAACTGTAGGCTTGGTGACCACCTACTGTTTTAATCCACCGCAACGCTGCATATCAGGACCAGTCATGTACGTTATTGTTAGAATTGTATGTCTGTAAACCTTATTAAAACTTGTTTGTTACTATGCTGTATGTTTTTGTATAAAAATGTACTGTCACTTGTCAAGTGAACCCAGAGCCCCGGAACCACCGACTCTGCGATACAATTGTGCCATAGCTGAAGTTACACCAGCTAGTGTGAATCTGATTACAAATTGTGACCGGCATCACAATACTCCCCGTAAGCAATCTTTGGACTTTCGTAACTTTACTTTTCTTTAATGCCGTCAAAAACTTCTTCAGATATGTCCTCCCTCAACCCATATATTACCCCAGGATATATGTTAACACTAGACTGCAATTTACAAACCACATCACGACCCATAAGAGAAGACGGATTAGTGTTTTCTTAACTTGAGTATCAGAAGAACAAGATATAAGAAGATCTTTATTATTACAAGACTTAACTTGTGTGACATCACGTATTGCCTGCTATAAGGCCTGCCCAGATTTAATTGGATTCCAAGTGGAAATTGCCAATCCCACCAAGGAAGATATTACGACATCGTAGTTACATCTTTGCGATCCTTGCCTGGACTTCTTCTCCTCCGGGGCCTAAACGAATGGGGCTAAATGTGCACAAGATTCACAAAAGCAACCTCAAGATAGATGGGTATAGCAGGGGCCAGTCCTCCCTCGCTCACTCAAATCTCGACTCTCGAATCTTCCTCCAGGTGTTTTCGGTCTGTCTTCGTTTATACTCACGGGCGGATGTGGCACAGTGGTGACATAAACACAGACATCTTGCCGCTCACAACACTGGGAAATATGTCTTTCGGTATTTCATTAATGTTTAATAAATTACCGGCTATCAAAGACCGTTTTTCACTATAGGAGGCAGGTATGGACGCCTTGTTCACTGCCAAAATTACCTCATTCTTATACTGCAATGACATGATTTTAAGAATGGAACCACTTCCATGGCTATTGGTTAGAGTGTCCGCCTGGAAGTCAGGAGACTTGGGAACAAACCTGGGTCGGGTCATACCAAAGGCTTTAAAAAATGGTACTTGTTGCTGCCTTGCTTGGCAATCAGCACTGAGAGGTTAGAGGAAGGAAACATCACTCTTTGACCCGGTATCAGTATGTCATTGGGTGGGGTGTAACGTCTGGTGTCTTCGGTATAATACTTTATTGGCGGCAGCACTCTGGTGACATGGAAGATAACCCAGCCTATGCACAAATATCTTATGACTTCTCGCGGTCATTTGACTGAAAAATTGTTAAGTACGACGTAAAAACCCCAAGCATACACACATAACGGTATTTTCTCGATGGTGGCTTGGCCCAAATGTGTCCCAAAACGTGATGCTCTACTTTAAGGTTAAAGTATAAGAATTGTATGATATTTCATGATATTTTGAAAACCAATGTTTGATCTATATTTGTATCTTATTTAGAAGGTGTTGGTATTAGGACTAAGCTATTGTGTCTATTTTAACTGCTTTTAGTTAACTGAGCTGGTTTAAAGTTAGTCAGTTTGCTGTTGATTTAAAAAAAAATTATTTATTTGTTTGATTAGAGTTTACGTCGTACTGTTAAACTACATGTATTTCACTTCGAAAACGGTGACCTTCATTATGGTGGGAAGGAAAATAACTGATCCCGGGGGAAACTCACGACCACCTGCTAGCAGACCGTCACTAGCACGTAGGACCAGAGAGGAAGCCAGAATGAGCTGGACTAAAATTGTATAAAACGCCCGTGTAATTCATATTACCGGGAGCCCATTACCAGGTAATACGTTGTTGGTATAAATATACTATTATATTCTATACATGTTTAGTTCTAATAAAGCGCATAAATTGCTCTTTGCAGTTATAGCGTATACTTTAGTCCAACAAACATTGTTTTTGTAAAGCTTTATTAATTTATTACAGGCCTCTATTATCGTAATAAAGTGTAATAAACTCACAGTATATAGGGGAAGGTCGAGACTGACAGTCCTACTGTATCGTGTGACTTGTGAAAAATCTTAGGCAAAATTTGTTGACATAATTTTATCGATCACTTATCTGAGGCCATAGACTTTTTTCGGTCAGCCTTGAGCATTACAGTTGACATATGGCCAGTCGCAAAAGTTGTGTCCGGGTTGACGTGAGGAGCTTGATGACAGCTCTTGTGATATGAGACACTCCCAGAGCAGTGGTGAAACTTGTTACAGTCCATGGGATCTGGAAGATACTCCCCTCCAGGACCACATCCTATGTCACTGGGAGCCTCAGTCGTGCCGGTGTCTGTACCACAGTTGACATTATATGGTCAGTCGCAAACGTTGGTATCTGGGTGAAATGCAGACCTTGATGACAGCTCTTGTGATATGAGACACGCCCAGAGCAGTAGTAAAACTTGTTACAGTCCATTGGATCTTGAAGATACTCTTCTCCAGGGCCACATCCTACTTCAATGGAACCCTCCGTAGCTTGCCCCAGGAACAACCCCGTCAGAAAGATAAATACAATCTTGTACATTTTGGCGTATTGACAAATTTTGGCGATAGCACTGTTTCTTTTATAGTTACAATCGGTTACTAGCAGCCCAGTCATGACTTTATTTCCATGGAGACATCATCGTAAAATTGTAATGTTCTATGTTTGTCACCTGGAGACATCGTTCGGTCACTATTGTTGTTTTGAATTAAGGGGTGTGTCGAGACTGTGCATTTAAGATGCCTGTCAATTGATACGAAAGTACTATTTGCTGGTTCAGCCCCACCCACCTCCACAGTTTTCGGGATATTGCTGATTATAAGCAATCGACAGCGCTCGTGGGGCTGTTAAGATAACTATATAGGTTTAGGTTTAAGCAACTTTAAATACATAATTTTAGTAGGAGACCACTTGGTTTCCACTAATACATGGCAAACACATTGAATTCAATGTTTGTTAGTTACTTGCCAAGGGCGAATGGTTTACTCCGGCCACCCCTGTTTTCCTTGACCAATGAAACTGACCGCAATGTACAAGTGAAATATTCTTGAGTATATAGCGTATCAATGAAATCAACACCATTGGTTAAAGGAGAAGAAAACTTGAAACAATGACACTATAGCCTGAAAAGAGCACATTTTTTTTCTATCTGCTGGTGCCTGCTGCATAATTTTGCCATTTTTTCTCGCCATACACGTTAAGTCAGAAAACGGCAAAGATGGCATAAACAGCTGAGTTCATCGGGTCCTCCCATCTTTAACACCCTGTAATTTGTGCTGGGGGTGTGTTGCATCTCAGCCAATGAGAGTCGTTAAAACTACCGGCTTGTTCATGTAAACTGGGGACCTACGTCCAACATTCCGGTTTCCCGATCGTCAAGCGGAAAACGAACTGTACTGTTAGCTACCTTCAGGGAAGAAGCGTTCTACCGGAAATGTACGAACTGCACTTCGGCGGTTTCCGACGGCAATTCTCCTCCTAACACAGAAGACTTCAGAACTAGTTCTTAGGCAAAATTGAGTCGCCCACAGCGGATTTTGGCGCTGACTTTATTTATAATTTATCAGCTTGAGGTACATAATAGAATTTTGTTTATGGCATACACGTGCGAGGAAATGCATACTCTTTCCGATGGTATTTGATTGATATTTATTTTTTTTTCTCCTTTAAAGTAATAGGCCTGTCACTACACATCTATACTATCCTCGATGGATATTTGGGGGTGGGGTGGGGGAGGCAGGGAGAGATGCATTTCTGATTACTTTCTAATCATAGACGGGCATGATTTTTAACTAGTAACTATAGACGAGCTGTCGTTTCCTGTATTACTCTCATGGTAAACATATTCACTACCTGATGCGATATGAATTCATACAATTTATTCGGATTTAAGGGGAATGTGAATATATGCCAAAGTGAGCGAAAAAAAAAACAACAACAATACAATTAAGGCGACCCTTATGGAATGTGGATGGGTGAATTAGTTTTAACACTGGTTGATGTGCTTACGGTATGTAGTCATTGTTGTGGTATTGATTTTGTGAATTTGCGATTGTCTACAAAGGCTTCGCTTTAGCTAAGTAAACACTTCCGTTTAATGACGACGAGATATGTTTACCTGTCCGCCGACGAAGCTTGGATTGAGATTGCCAACCAACAACCAAATACAAAACCAGCAACCAGGCTGACCGACTATGTCACAGAAACCTGGATGAGAGACTAATTTTCATCTGTATGGAAGCTTAATGATAACGACGGTGCAAGGAGCACAAACCATTCGGAATGATGCATTCGAAGCAGAACACGGTGGAAATGATAGTCCATCCTAACTTGTTTAAAATTATCAATATATTAGAGAAGGAACAGGCTGCCTATGAAAACTTATCCAGCTAGACGTTGGAGCAAAGCCCCCTAGAAAGAAAAGAAAGTACCAACGCATTGACGAGACTTCAGTCTCAAATGCCAGCTCGCTAGTAACATGAAACCTTTGGAATACACGGATTCTGTTTCTTTTTTGTTACATTTGTAAGGACGACTGTTAATTTTCATAGTGCTATTAAATAAAGAAAGAAATCTCAATATGTCGGTATACCCTTTTTTTCTCTTCATGTTTATCAAGCCTCCTATGTGGTAATCTTCTTAGGCTATGTGATCCAGGGGGTAACAGGTATTCGCATTTCTTCTTATCGATTCTTCTTAGGCGATACGCTATCAAGGCTAAACGAGAAAACACCGGATACATCCATGAACATACCGAGAATATACCGGGCCAGCTTAACGCTTAATAAATAGAATATTGTACAGTGAAGGTTGAATATCATAAACACTTTTCGAGTGAGACGCAAACATATTTATAGTATTCAACCTTCACTTCACAATATTCTTTTTATTATTTATATTTTGACAATATCATGCTTTTGTGTATTTGAATAAGTTTAGGCAGTTTTTTTTAAAGCTGCAGACCTTCACAGACCTGTGCACTCTTTCTGCTCCTGGAAGAAAACAAAAACCTGCACCCAGCAAAGAAAAGCGAACATGCGATCTAATGAGAACCAGTTGTGTTATGTAATCAGTCTTTGGCAGAGTGAGGATGGGGTTCCAGACTGCCAAGGAACTGCTTTTGTAAACAAAGCTGGTGCCCAGAAACCGCATCGGTGGGGCATACGTGACAAGCAGGGGGAGGAACCCAATATTATTCAACCACCGTTTCCCTCAGACTGAATGGGAACGGGACGACACACATGGTATAGGTTTACATCAACCAGTGCACCATTAAATACAATCATGCCAAGCTTTTAGTCCTCTTTCCGATCCTGTATTCGGTTTCATATTTTGTATTTACCACCGGTTATCAATAATTGTGCAAGTCTTGACAACTGCGCATAACAGCGTACAAAGAATCAATAATCCCGAGGACAGGGAACCCTCACATGGGCTTTCCATTTACCATTCTGCATCATGAATGGGGTTTATTTTGTGAACGTTGAATACTTGCGTGATTACCATTTTTTTTTCATTCTGTTACTCATAGTGTAAATATGTGTAGGGCATTGTATTCTTTAAATTTTTTCTTAAATTTATTTATTTCCTTGCTGTCTAACGCTATATTCGATAACTTTACACGATGTCTGTCAGTTTTGCAAGCGGAATAACCAGGAGTGCCGAAGGTACAAAACCAAAGACTGTTGGCAAGTCACTGAAACGTTTTCCCATGTGTGACGCAGAGTATTACTACACACAAACTTGCAGGCCAAATTGATGGAAAACAGTAGCTTTTAACGAATATAATATGAACTGCCCAAATGGCAATGACATGTGCAAGAACAATGACATCCGCAAAATCTAGCCGGGATTCTATTTATACCCACATATTCCTATGTCTTCAATTCATGTACGTGTAATATCAAAATTATTCAGAATACACAAAGATTGGAAACGTAGGTCTAAACTTCAAAACTCTGCAGAACATATATTCTATATATGCCCATACTAATTGTAGGCTATGCATAATTTACCACGTTGTTATTAATTTATATAGAGTATATATAAACCTGCATATTATACAAGAAATGTATTAACTATGTGTTAAGGAATTTAACTTTTTGTTTTTAAATGGAAAAGGTTTCAAAAGTCAAAATATTACGCTGTGAGCTGTAAGGGTCATGTACGTGTAATAATATGTTGAAAGTTGGAAATGAAAACGCAGTAGATACAGACTGCACGACGCCTACAACCTTGGCTTAAAGGAGAAGAAAACTTAAAAACATGACACTATAGGCTGAAAAAAAAGCACATTTTTTCTATATGCTGGTGCCCGCTGCATAATTTTGCCATTTTTCCTCGCCAAACAGGTAAGGCCGGAAAACGGCAAAGCTGGCATAAACAGCTGAGTCCATCGGGTCCTCCATCTTTAACACCCTGTAATTTATGCTGGGGGTGTGTTGCATCTCAGCCAATGAGAGTCGTTAAAACTGCCGGCTTATTCGTGTAAACTGGGAACCTACGTCCAACATTCCGGTTTCCCGATCGTCAAGCGGAAAACGAACTGTACTGTTAGCTACCTTCAGGGAAGAAGCGTTCTACCGGAAATGTACGAACTGCACTTCGGCGGTTTCCGACGGCAATTCTCCTCCTAACACAGAAGACTTCACAACTAGTTCTTAGGCAAGATGGAGTCGCCCACAGCGGATTTTGGCGCTGACTTTATTTATAATTTATCAACTAGAGGTACATATTAGAATTTTTATGGCATGCACGTGCGAGGAAATGCATACTCTTTCCAATGGTATTTGATTGATATTTAAATTTTCTTCTCCTTTAAAACTAAGTGTCATGTAAGCATTCTAAAATAGAAATGTACCTACTGCCTCCGTTGAGATTACATCTCTAACATACTTGGGCGCCATGCTTTTTACAACAACAACTACGAAAGCGAGGCTCGTGCATTACGTCACTTCTGAGATGACTACTTTCGTCTTCTGTAAACAACTGCACGTGATGGCGAACGTATCGAACTGTTGAGCAGTGCGCTATTTACAGGCGTTCGCGGCTATTATCATCATCTCTGTCCGAGCTCAAGCTGAACCATAGCAATTTAAATATATTTACACTTTGACCACTTGATTTTGCATAACAGAATTCAGAGGGGATAGTTATCGTAGGTGCCTCACTGCGTTCTGGATGCTGGATAACCTGAAGGCATAGGACTTTTACCATACCTCGTCGATTAAACTGCATCTTTTTACTTATATGCCGCGCGAAGAGCGGTGGCCTGCTTTGCCTCTAACTCCACAGAAACGCAACCGTTTGCCTTGACATACACGATTACTTCTTCGAGCTCTTCTTCGAATGCTGTCATTCGTGGGTGCCGCCATGTTGAATAACTTAATATTCATTATTCGTGAGTAAATATTTTTTGCATATTTCGTGCATTTTTATTTTGGATGTTTTTGATTAATTCAGTTACAGGTAGGTGCTTGGTTTTTACACCATGGGTAGAAATTTGCATCGGTACCGTAGAATCACGTAGAAAAGCGCGTGATCTCGAATGCCATGTAAAGTGTTCCAAAAGTATTGTTTTTAAGCCTTTCGTATAACATAACTTGCATGGGAGTGAACCAGATCTTTTCTTTCACGGGGTGGATATTTTTTAAACACTTCAAATCATCGCAGTGCTATCGGCATAATATTCAAAACCTCTTCAATATCGGGAGCGAATCTCAACTGCAAATGGCGGATGTGGCATCTGGTTAAGATATATACGTTGAATGGCCTGTATATAGACCAGACGAGCTTTGTATCAAGTATTTCAGACATATATCCTGATTAAGTCTTATTCCAAGCGATCAACGTATGAGGTCCACCTGCAAATCTCAGACCGGAAGGCCTACACATAGCAAAAAAAAAAAAAACAAAAAAAAAACAGATTTATAAATTGTGTGTGAAAATCGGCAAGCATGAAGAGAAATTTTCCAGATTAGCCCTAAAACATCTAAAAAGCATGAACGTGGGTACAGTTTCTTCTTAACGCCAGACCTCGCTGTTAGAAAATTTATTTCATGAATGTGTTTGAGGATCCTGTATATATATGAGCTGTAAAATATTCTTGAGTATGGCGTGAAACAGCAATCAAACAAACTAAATAAATGAACAGAATCTGTTTACGTCGAGAAGGTACACTGATTTCTCTCTGGCCCTAAAACAGGTGTTCAAAATCTGCTTATTTCTCTTAGACAAACATTATACAAGAGTTAAGTTCACAAATATTTCATTTAGGAAGAAGCATAAAGGTGTAGAAAAAGTTGTGCGACGTACACCTACATATGCATTATGAATATGTTCCATCAAATCCATCTTTCAATCCTGACATTAAAAATCTAAAAATAAGTAAAAGTACTTTATGGCCTTTCTTCTCAAGCATCTTTCATCATTTTATAGCAATAATAATTATTCATAAATGTTAATACTAGGATGTTTGTCCACTGGGGCAAATGACAACACAAAAATACTCTCCGAAGGTCAACAAGTCCTTCTCACACATTTAAACAAGATGTCACTTACATAATAAACTGCATTTCATCAAGATGTTTACTTTTTTAACGAAAGTGTACCAAGATGTATGCGTATGAAATAAACCGGGCTCAAGAGTTGGAATCATATAAATTAGATCTGTTATAAAAATGTCAGAACTTTTTCTTATCCTATAAATATCTTTGATTTTAAACCATCCTGGCTAACTTTTATATAGTGTTGGAAAAAGTAGTTAAATGGAGGTACAACGGGTACAGACAGAGGAAATTTATTTGACTCTTGTTTAGCGCCATATCAAGAATTATTCAAGAACGATGACGGTCAGTTTTATGGGTGGAGGAAAGGTGAGAGCTCGGGGTAAAGCAGTAATGTGTAAATGTGGTCCTCAATTATTTTTCCGATTTTCCTTTAAAGATTTTTGTATGGTGGGTATTTGGGACCACGTCACGATATAATTTGCGAAATCAAGTTATATATGAGGATGTAAAACATGTTTAATAATATATTTGCACTAGAATTTGGTCTTTGCAACTAAAAATGTATTAAACCTGGATTTTGATCTTATTAGTATTTTTAATATAATCCTAAGTATTATCATAATTCAGATTAAATGCATGTGTTTGGATATAAACAACAAATTTACAATGAAATGCATCGCATTCTTATTCAGGCATTTAATATGGCATACAGAAATATTTTCGAATAGCTTTTTCTCCTGAAAGAAAAAAAAAAACGATTAAACACTTAATTTGCAAAAAAGTTTTCACGCTCTTTCATATGATTTTGGCATCAATTTTATGTTTATTTTTAATGAACGCGAGACTGCACAAACATACGCAGGACAGACGCCCGCCGCTTGTCGATCACCACTGCACCGCAACAATGCTGTGAGGAAATGTTCGGATTTTCCTGTCCTTGAAATATCGGATTTAGTCCGCATCTCTATATGTGCTAAATCAATTAAAACACATTGAAGAATGGATATATTTGCTTTCTTTACGATACTGTATACTAAGATTTTGTCCCCCAAAAAAAAAACAAATAAATAAACTTTCAATATATACTGTCAAGCTCATTTCATCTGTTGCAAACAATATGTTCATGATAGAGGAATATTCCGAACGCTACATGCCAATAAACACACTGACTCGGGTAGACGACATAAAAGCCAAATCAAACAAATAAACTACTCAACTGTCACACTTTCAGCCGGATGAGAAGGCCAGGTTTCACTAGAAGAACAGAAATGCTGTACTCCATGAGTACCCTAAAAGCTCCTAAAACTAATGACGCCGCCCCCCCCCCCCACCCCCCCCCCCCACTACTTTTGGTGTTAAAATGTGCATTTTCCCTTAAGGATATCATTTCTACAATTTTCTAAACACCTTTCTAAAATCAATATCACTCTCAGAGTGGGGGGGGGGGGGGTGTCACCACTTAATCGTGGACGAAACTTTAGGCAAAAAAAAGCATTTTTAGCAAAATATAACTTTTTTGTGCTAGAGCTTGCATTTTTCCTGTGGACATCATCTGTACAAATTTCAAAACATCTTTCTAACATCAATGCAACTCTCAGAAGCGGGGGGAAAATGAGGCACTTAGCGATGGACGAAGCTTTAGATCATTTAGGGTATTATGCAAACGTGATGGGTCAATACATATAATGAGGATGTGGCAACCGTGAGTTAACACTTTTATAAAAAATCTGCTGCTATTCCTTTGACAAAAACGGTTTTTAATTACGTTGCTATAAAGAAATCGTTTTCATGGTCATTTACGAAGAAAGATGCTTTACAATAAAGTGATATGAAAAAAGGAAAGGACTCCGAAACCTCCCACGAAGCTGAGCGGTTAATTATGATCGAATACGTATATCTGGCAAGCCGATTAAAATGCTGCATGATCTAGACTTAATTTATGCAGTCTACAGGCCTGTAAAATGTATAGAGACTACGTAATGTATAGAGGCCGATTGATTAACGTTACATTATAGAGCCGTATTACTTTTCTGTCGAGAGATCTTAAGCCTCCATACATGCTGACCTCCATCCCAACTTCCGGCGGGTGCCCTTTTCAAAGAACTATATAATTCAAGCCTTGGAATATATGTATATATGTAATTTGAAACAAAGTACCTTTACTATCTACTTATGTTCGTCTGTGCTCAAACATCTTCCGGATTTTGCTTAACATATACTTAGTACTTTTGATAAACATATACATATATACTCCAGCATACGTGCGCAATACTGGTAAGTTACCAGAACATGGAAACGACTGAATTGGTAAATCCTGGGCCAGTCTACAATGCTGCATGACATCGCCGATGTAATCTGTTGAGACAAATGCAGAAAACACGATCAATTTCAGTCTGGCTGATAATCAGTTTCAATCAACCGGTCCGTCAATTTCAACCTGAGAAGGGGAGGTCGGGGGAGGGAAGCTCTGTGGCAGAGTTGTTAACGTGGTTACGGTCACTGTGAGTTCAATTCCAGCTCAAACTGGCACCCTCAACGGAAGTACATGGAAGGGTCTGGTAGCAACCTGAAAAGGGTCTTGAGTTTCCCTCGGTTTGCGCTCACCTGTACAAATCTTATATCCACCAGCGGTCCAAAAGAGTCGATTAGTGACAGTAAAACAGTTCTTTACATGTTGAAGGATCTGATGGGGGAGGGGTGGGAACCCAGCAATGCCTTGGAAATCCCACCCTGCAATTTTTCATTTTAACTAGGAACCTGTACGCAAACTACACAATGGTGACGTTCCAAATCTTTTCAACGGGCACTGCCATGATGGGTTTCTGCAAAAACCCTTTTTCATCAGATCACCAAAAAGGTCGATTAGTAGCTGTGAAGCGATTCCTGATATACATTTCATGCACAAAGGAATCGGGCGCTACATGTGTAATTTAAACTAGAGTGCGTGAATCGCTTTCTCTGTACGAAATAATGTTTATATCAGTAGTAAGTCAGTCGAGATATTACAAATGCATGGGATGAAGCATTCTCTTGATAAGATAATTTATCTTCAATGTAAAAACTCACCAAATACTCTACTCAGATGTCATTTGCTTCTTCAAAGTTGCAGGTGTAGATTTCACAGCTGTCAAAATCTGTATAATTGACATTACATTTTCCGTTTGCCACCCGGTGAGTGTGTGCGTGTGAAATGGGACCGGTAAAAGACTTCAGTCAGTCTCTCAATATGTATTCGACACGTATACGTTCATTTTTATATGTATCTTCCTATTAGTGATGATATACCACATCATTTGCATATAAATTAACTCTCCGATCCAGCTATTATGGCTCTTAGGAGGGACTGAAAGTTCACAGCATGTGTTTGATCCTAATTGAGAGGATAGTATATAGAATAATCTCATCTTAGTGTGAAAAAAAAGGGTTTCATACCTTTAACGCGATCTGATTTTTTCTACAGTTGACGAATGTTGTTGACTCTCTGGTTTGTCACTCGGACATGAGATCAAAGTTTATTGCCTCTTGTTAGTCGCTTGGTCAAATTTTTCTTCTCACTAAGACGTTTTTTCTCACGGCTCCGATCCGTGATATATGGTCGACATCATGTATACACATATCATTCTGGCGTTCGCATGGATCATTGATACTGCGCTTTAGTTGAAACAATCCTATTGAAGTTTTCACTTTGATGCGTGAATAAATCCCGACATGTGACAGCTCTCTGATCCGAGTAAATGACAGACAATAAGCACTATTAAAAGCTCGGGTCACTTAAAGCACGCAGGCGGGTGTTGATGGAACTGATGTATCATTCACGACAAACTGCGTATATCATTTATACCACTAAGGCAATGTCATGGAAGCATCGTTTTTGAGAACAGCATTTCAAGCAATCGAACTACATAAATAAAGGAAGGAATTTCTGTATGTTTTTGTCATGAGTATGTCTGTCCATAGATTTTCACCACAAACGTTCTCCGAACGATTTTACACCAGGAAGGAGGTGCAGTGTCGAGTAGCGAAAAATTGCGCACTTACGTAGATATGGCAACAGACAATACCTTGGGGCTCGTACACAAACCTTACATTCGCCAAATCTTCTCAAGGGTTTAGTAACAGAAAAAAGGTTCTACCACTTATTTAATAAGGTTTTATTTGATTTATGGATTGAGGTTTTACGCAGTATTCAAAGAATATTTCCCTTTATCGAAGTCGGTCAGTCATACATGATGTGAGGAAACCCACGGTTTTGCTTAGCACCAACAATCGCGGAGAAAGTCATCATGAGGTCGACTTGAACTCCACTAGACCACGGAGGCCCCTCTATTTAATAAGGATGGATACTTTTCTACGGCCGCCGTCGTATAAGTGAAATATTCTTGAGTACGGCGTAAAACACCAATCAAATAAATAAGTAAATATTTTTCTATGGCTATCGCTTTACTTGGTGATAGTAAACAAACCCCTCACATCCAGCAGATCTCCAAAGCGCTTATATATAGCGAGATTAAACCATGGAGCTTCCGAAAATAAAGTAAATCACAGACTTCCTGTTTAGGCAATTTCTATCAGGAATTCTTTAATTGTTCCCTTACAGAACTGTAAACTGGAGACCAGATAACGTTGACTAAACCACAAACTGAATTTAGTCTTATCCTCACATCTAAGAATGCTGAGCGAGGAGAGGAAATAGCATCACTATAACAACACCTGAAGTAATTCATTCAGCGGTAGACTTCATCATGCCAGCATCGGATTACAAGTATCAAGGACTGGAAACCACGCCGTTCTGATTAAAGCCTTAATGCGAAGTTAAACAATGTCGCTCGCATCGACCTCGTTGGTCTTTAACCAACTCTAATGCCACACTCCTCATACAGTATTGCTCGTTACACTAACTGTATACTCCCTGCAGTGGGGTCAACGTCCACATGACTTGCAGAGGTCACTTGTTACCCGTGTCCAACACTTTCTGATACTCATCTTGACCAACGACCCTTAAAAATTTCATTAAACAGAAAGACAAAGGCTATTGAGAGTATGGAAACTTTAATCACCACAAGATAACTTAAGACATATGGGTCACTAAATGTGCATAACTTTTATTTTTTGTCATTTCTTGCTGTATTTAAATTTTTACTGAACCCTTTCTATGGTAACTTATTATAAAACAACCACTGTGATGAAAGCTATGCCATGAAACATTTTTGAACAAGCACAGACGACGATTTTCGATCCAACTAAGTACATCAATGAAGCACACAGAACAGCTGATCCCAACTGATAGAAATTTACCTCACAGACAGGTGGAGTTCGCATAAATGCCCAGGGGGTGGTTAGGTTTACCACATCTGTGTTTAGCACTTTCACACACACTCCATTTACAATGACATCTGGCTTTTTTAGGGGATAACAAATATGATGTGAGTGAGGTGAACTAATGAAGGCCAGTCCAACAAGATAAAAATAGAGGGCATTTCGATCCACCAAGAACTAGTTAGTATGCTTATAACAGCAGATTTGTCTATATTATGTTTGTCAAGAACAATTCAAATGAATTACAATATATTGCCGAGCTGGCAGAAAAAATAAACATGGCATTGAATAAAATGTCTGTCCAGAAATTCACACATGTTTATAAAGATACATATGTATATATATTTTATAGATATATATATGATAACTTACAATATTTTGATATAATCTGTCTCACAAGACAATGAAATCAGCATTTTTACTTCTGTGTGGTTTAAAAGTTAATTAAAAAAAGAAAAACTGTCTCATTGGGTCAAACAATTTTGGGGATTAGTGAACATCAAAACTTCTTAGGCCATTTAACATGTTGGTTCTATCTCTTGCAAAAGCACAGTGCATATCATACAGCCTTCTTTCATGAAAAATTGACAAATCAGTAACAAGATAATGCATATACATGTACAGTAAAATGCTTCTACTGTCAGATCAGGTAGAGCTAATAGATATTCCGTTGGTAAGGAAAAGGAACTACCATGCTTGGTTCAAATAAACAGGAAAGCACTGCAAGTTGTCTAGCTGTACAAGTCATCATCTTCTCCTTCAGCAAAGTTTGAGTCTTGACCGGCCTGTGTAGTGCCTTGCCCTGGTGTACCTGTGGCTCCTGGGAATCTGAAACAAAGAGAAATACACCTTAGCTGCAAAGTACAAACAAAAGTGAATTCCCACTGATTGTAATCTCCCTAGCAGTTGCTATCTTGCTCATACGCCCATGAATATGAGAATGGCAACCAGAAAAAGACAATGTATAAAATTTGACTAATCAACAGGCTGATCAATGTACAGACCTGCTTGTTGCGGTTATAAAGTTCAGAAATCTGGACACAAAAACCACACAAGCGCCAATGTAAAAAAAAATTTAGTGAGTGAGTCCATGGGGTTTAAAGTTCTACTTAACAATTTTTCAGTCATATGACGACGAAGGAATCCTTATAATGCATGTTATGTGCCTCCTTGTTGTAGGACAGATTTCCACCGCTCTTTTATCTAGTGATGCTTCACTGAGACGCCTTACTGAGTAAGCCGCCCTGCCCGAGCCATTATACTGATACGGGTCAACCAGTCACTGCACTATCCCCCTTCATGCTAAACGTTGAGCGAGCAAGTTACAACTTCCTCTTTTAAGGTCTTAGGCGTGACTCAACCCAAGATTGACCCTGGATCTACAGCTCCCGAAGCGGACGCTCTACTTTTGTATGGTAACTTTAGCAAGTGTTGTTTCAGCTATTGAGCTCAAATAATTTGCTCATTTGCAGATGTATGAAGGTAGAAGATACATGTATTATTTATTCTGCCTGCATTACAATATCCTAGAATTAAAATTATGCAACAGGATCAAAACCTTGAGAACAGATAAGTCTGAGTTGCTGACAAAGATGATATGTCAAAACAATTAAGTAATGGCTAGACAAGTCAATATTCCAGGTGTTATCTTTTCTGGTGACAAGAAACTACCAGGATTAAAGTGTTCGTAGTGAAGCTAGGTAGAAATAGTGAAATGATATGAAGGATACCTTAGGGAGCAGAGTTAACACCACTGTTCATGAAGACTACTTCAATATGTTTAGAGTTTTCCAAAAAAAAAAAAAAAAAAGAAATCTTCGAGGGTTTCTGTAAAATTTTCCTGATACGATAACATTCCTTATGTGACACCTGTGAATCAGTTAAATGTGATGTGGAGTAAGGCAGTTATGCTGGAATGACGTCCTGTGCATTTGAAGGTGTGTCGTCATTTGTTGCTATTCGTCAATGGGTGACGCCAAGTGTTCTTGCATGAAGTCACACGACGCAAAATTGGAAATGACAGAAAACTTAAGTTTCGGTGTCATTTTCCGAAACTAACCATAGTGGTATACACACACTGCAATTTTTGTACAATTTAGGAATCAAGTCAGACTTATTTCCTTCCTTATCAATTAACCTTGCTTTTAAGACATAATGATGCAGGTCTCCACACTGTTGTAGTCCTTTAACAAACCATCCTAAAATTCAACAGCTGGTATTGGCAAAGGGTCAACCTTGCTCTGCTGACAACATGGCATCCAGTTCACTAACATTGTTTTTGGACAATTAACAACCTTAGATCTACATGTAACAGTCTATTCTCAATTGTCCTACTTTGCAAATGTCACATCACAGGCCATAAACAAACAATATCCACTGGGATCTTTCTGTCAAAGACATTATGGCTTAATAAAGTGACAGACAATGGACACATATAGGCCTGCTTTTCAACAGGGTACACACCGGAAATATGTTTAATAAGAAGTGATCTTTGAACAAAACCTATCCCATCTGACACACCATCATGGCCAGTCAGAAAACTGTAACAAACAATTAATCAAAAGGTGTTAAAAGTGCACTGCAAGAACTACAGGAGATTAAGTGTTCAAGCAGAGATTTCAAACTGACTGACATTGCCGATTTTCAATGACTGCCTTCATAAGAAAGGTTTAACTAAAACCCATACTGTTTCCTTTTCCACATTTTGAAAGAATAACATTTATTTACACAAATTTATTCCACTTTTTTCTTTAATAATGAAGAAGTTTGGAAATTATCATATTTCTTGTTGGCAGTTCTTCAGCTGATCCAGTTCTCGGAGAATGCCTGAATACAGAATATATCTAATGTTTAAATCTTTTCATTTTGTTGATCTTGTGTTCATTTTTTATATATCTACATAGTATATTTTGATACAAGACAACAAGTTTCACATGGCCTTAGTTTCTAAAATGGATTATGTGAAAAAGCTAATTGGATGCAATTTGGCCCCACAAGTTTGACTGAGGTTGTGTTTTTAAATAAATTGTGACTTAGGCTTTAGTTTAATGTTAGGGTTAGGACAAAATTTCAAAACTAACCTCAATTCAAGGTCCAAGCAGAGATGTTTACATGTAAACTAAACTATATACTTATAAGATCAAATGAAAAGTCAATAAATTTTTGCACAATGCTCAAAACAGCTCTTAGATCCTGGAGTTACGCTATTTGTAATGAGCATGATCCAGTAAGACTCCTAAGCCTCATGTACCAAGGCCTATGAGCTGACTGCCTGTTCATGTAAGCCTGTTCTGTTTAAGCAAATGTGAAGATTCTTAACAGTGCCATGTACATCAAAGGCAAATCCTAGTTAAAGCTGGACTGCTTTGGGCTGAAGGAAGAGGGCTTGGGGAGTGTTCCTGGTGGGTGGTCGTAGATGAGATGGAAGGAGAGGGGAGGCCAATAAGGAAATGCCAGGAAGTAGCATCAAGACTAAATACCAATGGTGCTAGCCTGGAAATATTTTGATTGTGTGAAAGCTACCCCACTGCCCCCCTCTGAAAATTATATATCAGTGGTGAAAAATCAGTTATGTTTTATGCTGTACACACTATTTCACAAACTCAGTTGTACAATGGAGGCCAGTATGATGGTGATGGTGGTGGTGGTGGTGGTGGTTGGATGGATGGGGGGTGTGTGGGGGAGAAGGGGTGGTGTAGGAACCCAGGAACTCTTGCTGGCACATGAGGAAAATGAATGGTAACTGTTACATGTACATAATCAAACTGAAGAATTCAAAATTACATGTATGTTTTTATCAGTTTCCACCATGTCTTTCGACATTTGTTAAAATATATTTGTCTAGAGAAGAGGTTGACGTGATGTTTTTCCCTGAGAGCATACAATTGTGGTCATAAATCTATGGACATGTTAGAACCATAAAACAATCCAGAAGTGAACCATAAAACAATCCAGAAGTGAACCATAAATAATCCAGAAGAGAATGTACAATCAAGGTTCACATGGGGTTAACAACAAAGTCATGAATTTTGCCTTAAGGGCAAGGCACTGTAACACTGCACATTTAAATCATCCATCTGAGTGGTAAACCAAAGAAAAAGTGGTACAAGTCAATTATCTGGCCGGGTTACGTCGGTATTTAGGAGCATGAACAATGATTTCAAAATACCTCTTACTACCACTACACCTTGCTGAATTGAAACAGAATTTGGAGAAACAAAATGATGGGCAAAGGGACACAACTTTACTATACTAACAGAATTTACCCTCATTTCAAGAAGTCAAATTGAAAAATACTGTAATCTAACACAGAATAGCATCAAAAAGTTAAAGCAATGAAAGGTTTTCCAGGTACGTATATCAAAGTTTTATACCATACTTCTTCAGTCATATGATGACGAGTCATGATTAGGTTTGTCTACTCTCTTCTTGTGGCAGGGCAAATCCATGAAATATGATATGATATCGAAACAATCCATCGATATCATAAAAATTGATGAAGACAAAAATGGAAAATTCCATAATCCTTGACCGTTTTGGTATACAATATATACAGAAAGCGACCAAAGATTATTATTATCATTATAACCTCATCTTACCTTACTGAATGTAAAACTGCTGCTAGACATAGCACGAATATTATTTATCAACAATAAACACTGTTTAAAAAAAGAAAAAAAAAAAAAAAAGGCACAAACATAAAAGAAAGAAAAGGCCAGGTGGCTTTAGATAACATACATGTGACAGGCAATAAAAAAGAACTCTGACATAACTGCCATTTGTGAAAATAATCTTGCAACGACAGCATAAACACAAGGAGTTAGTGAGCAGTGGCCTGTGGCATTCTTCTCGCTGCAGGTATCTACACTGTGTATTGTCTTAGTCAGCGACTGGGTGGTCTGACTCCTCATTAACACAGATAGATTCATCAGCAGCTTTTCACAGATCTACCTTTGATAAATCATCAGGGGACTCCATTTCTGTCGGCTGCTCTATACTATTCTTGAAACTTAAGCTGTATATTGTACATTGTAAATTTACAATTAAAATTATAAATCCATAAAAATTATCAGTGAAATTCATTTTTTTCCTTTGATCAAAGTTTAATGTCATGAAGAGATTAATATCTTATGACGGTGCTAAGTCGGTAAGGAAACCGGGCACATACAAGTGGAATCCACTGGCCTGAAGCTGGACAGAGATGGATTTCAACATGTGCATTATTACCAAGCCCAAACTGGAGTCCCCCTTTTATTTATTTGATTGCACCCTACTCAAATTATTTCATTCATAAAACAGCGGCCAGTCTTATGGTGGGACGAAATCTTTGGGACACCCACAACCATCTGCAGGTTGCTGGCAGACATTTTCTGTTTTTTAAACAGCATGTAACCCTTAATATACCATGTATTTTTTACATAACAGCACAAAGAGATAATACTTGTCAATAGATGCCAAAATGATCCAGATTGAATGTTAGCTGCAGAAAGCTACCTGTTAAGTAATTTACACATCAAAATACGTTGGGTATAAAAATATCTATCAACGTACTTGCCTTTAAGAGCAAGATCTAATTGAAATTTCCTTTTTTTCTACATTGTCCTGGATATTTTACTCAGACATGTCAAATACGATTAACAAAGTTGATGTCTACAAAAGTGTGCCCTGGGTAAATGTACACAGGGACTCTTTGAACTTACATACAATGAGAGTATGTTTGGTTTTTCAGAGCCTATCCATAGCCTGGTTCCCCTTTGAAAATACAAATATTGAGAAATGGAAATGTGGGGAAAAAAAAGACGGCTAAATATTATTTTAAGCTGTTGTTTCAGAGAGAAACAGGAGAGAGTCTGGACCACCAGCAGAAAGGTTGCAGTTTCACTAACATGGCTGTGCTGATAGCTTTTCCAACATACATATATGTAAAAGGAAGTCACACAACACTGAGACCTGCAGTCTTTAGAAATACATAAACCTAATGAGACTGAACTAACAACCTGCAGATAGCACCGGTACTACTTATCACAGACAGAAAATCCAGTGAATGGGTGTCCAAGGTATCTGATATGTAGAGTCCAGATTGTATACGTCTATAACCCTGCGAGAAGGATTTTTTCCAAATCCTAAACTCATCTACTGCTTGAAAAAAAAACAAAAAAAAAACAATACAAGCTCAAAGCCCTTATGGGCTATGATAATCAAAGTGACAAGTTGCATCTAAGCATACAGAATTTTTTGCCAGCTCGGTATCCAGAAAAAAACTCTTTTAGTTAACATGTTAATGAAAAAAGTTCTGTTAAAATACCCAATGTCTCTGAATATTATTTGCTCTACTGTATCTGAACTAAACATTCGTCCAAGAAAGTGCAGCCTTAGAGACAAACAAAGGTTATAAGATATGATTTATGATGGAGAATAACACATTTTTCAGGTGGAGAATCAGCCTGTATGTACCTTCCTAACAAACTTGAACACATGTTTCTAAGATCAACAGAACTCTCACAATCAGGCAAAATGAGCAACATAGTCATGAATGACATCTGCGGGCATTTGTTGTAACTTAAGCTGCTTTCAGCCTCTGGCAAATGCTCTTAAAAAAAATCTGTAATATTGCATTTGAGATAAAATTCACAAGCAAGTGCTGACATTTTCGTAAATTGGGCCTATGTGGATGCTAAGTTGTTCCTACATTTATATTCACTAGGTCAGCACCAGTCTACAATGTTAGCACTATTTAACTGAACATACACAATAATAATGGTTACATGAAAAGATACTATAAAATGATGCACATGGTTTAAAAAAATGAAGATATGCCAAAAAACTGAGAATTTTTTCATTTTTTTTTCATTTTGGAGGTATAGTTTATGTCTTTAATAGCTCTCAATTCCATGCACATTTTCCTTGAAAAGTCAGGGATATTCGAAAATGTTGTCCTTACTGAGAACCAAGAAAGTCCTTACAATTCGGGCTCTCATGCAAAGTGGTTTGACACGTATCACCTTTCATCTCACCAACTTACTACTTAATTTCACGACCAATTGCTGGCGCCTTAGGCAAACGGTAGTTCACAGTCATTTTTCCATTCCAAGAAAATAGCTGAAAAGCTTATTTGTACCGGTAAATGTCAGGCTACATACTAAACTCCTTATTAAAAAATAACCTCTAGCCTCTCCTGTAGGAGTCACATGAATGCAAGGAGACACATGAATGCAAAGCTTCAACTTAATACATAAAGTAATGAAGCTGTGAATTTGGTGATTTATGGTAATTAATTTATGGAACATCCCCCTAGTGTCATTGTGCTTTATGTGTAATACATATACATGCAGTACTTTTGTTAGAGATTCCACCCCTAACATTTACTTCAACATTTATCCGAATTCACAATATACTAAATTATGGAATTTGTAATTTACCGTATTCAACACGCACAGAGCAAATTAACAATGGAACATCCGCCTCATGTTACTGTGCTCTTAACAAACTACATGTAGTGCTTTTTACAATACTACCTTTAAACATTTTGTTTAACACTGACTCTAATCAACAATACACCAATCATGAAATTTGCACCTTCAGGTATTTAATATGCACAAAGCGAATAAAGATGGAACATACCCTCCTGTTATTGTGCTCTACATGTGTGCAAACTCTAAATTCAATACCAGTGGTACTTGTTGAGACACCACCTAGTACATTTTGTTCAACATTCCTTTCCCTATTTTTAACGCCATTGTTCAGGGTATGACATAAGCTATGCCTGTGCAAAGTTAAGGCCAGCTGAAAATGAAGCGTTTCCTCTATCCTTAAGTCATTATATATTAAGCACTGAACAATTACAATACAATCTCCTAGGAATAAATTTAATCATTCTTCAGAAGTGCACTATTTTAACTCAACAGATGCCATGCAAGTAATACAGATCAATGCTTTCTTGCATGTATGAATTATTTACTCTTATTTATATGGAATTACATTTATGCTTTGTCTATTCCCGCGCAGCCTGATTTACACTGCAGACAATTCTGAAGAACAAAATACACAAATACTCTACTCGGCTTACTACAGGCCAAATGTAATTTGCTAGGGCATAGCAGAGACTAATGGAGCGGGCTATTTTGATGATCTTGGCCTGTGTAGGCCCATTTTCCACACTCCATTACAACCAAAAGCTTTCTCGGCATGAATGAACAATAACTGAAATTTTTGTTTCACTCCATGCTCATCATCTTTATTGCTACACACACAATTGATGATGACAACTTTAAAATGCAATAATCTGCGGGACAAAAGTTTTGCACCGGTCAAAGAGCAAATAACTGAAGACACACCAAGGGGAGATAATCTACCTCTGAGGAATGAGACATGTCTACGTTCTTGATCTGCAGTAAATCACCTATGTTTCATGCAATTTTCACAAAGTAGTACGTAGTGTAAAAAGCTGAGTAGTAAGTGAAAAATCACAGGCTGTAAGCAAAAATGGTAAACAGTTTCTATTTTCTGAGAACTCACCTGAAGTTGCCACCAAACCCTCGGCTCTGTTGAAGCGTCTGTGCAAACATCTCATATTTGCGAATGTCATTATCGCTGACTGACCTCCTAGCAAATTTCATGGCCTCTTCAAAGTGATCCCGACGGATCTCTGGAACAGGGTCTGATTCTTCCACTTCCTAAAAAAAAGATTTTCTCATTCAAATCCATGTACTAAGCTGATGAAGGCTTGTCGATTGACTGATTGCTGTTTACCGCTGGGCTCAAGAATTATTCCACTTATGGGATGGTACTGAAGTTTACAAGCAGAGCAAACCACAGTGCCCAGTGAAAATCACTTTGATAGGCACCTGGCTAACTCCCAGGCTTCATGCTACGGCCAAAATAGCAGGAGCTGCTGGATTCAAGAATTGGTCAGGGAATTATAGTTGTAAGGTGCCAGTCCTTTAACCATCTAAACCAGTGTGGCCCCTGGACTGGGTGAAAAATCCAGTTATGCAATTATTAAGTATCACAAAATAAGAGCTTTTGATTTTGTCATAAGCTAGAAACGGATTTGATGACCCCGTTGGGTAGTGAGTTTAAGTGTAGGCCATATTAGTGGAAGGCAAGTAATCTGTCCCGAACTTCATGTAAAATTACCTCAATGTTATGGACTTCATACCCACCAACCACAATCTGCACAATTTTGATTTCGTGTCCGAGGCAACAGTTGGTTGCAGAGCGTATATACATGTACTTGTGACCAACAAAAAAGCTTGACCACTCATCCGCAGCTAAGATTTGTTTTTTTGTTTCTTGTACCCAAGTTGGGTAGAAAGATTATGGTTCTTTGCACCACACTAAACAAATTTCAAGTTATCACATACCATATCTGCATCAGGATTTCGAGCCCTTTCTCTCTCTTGACGAATTTCTGTCTCTATAGACTCTCGGATGGCCAGTTTACAGGCCCGCTGACAAATCTCTGTCAAATCTGCACCACTGAAGCCATGGGTCACCTTGGCTAAGAATTCCAGATCAATGTCCTACAACAACACAATGAAGTTACTTTTATTAATGGGGGTATGTTTCTATTTCACATCGAACTCATACACACGAGGATCTCACACTGAATCCTGAAATAGAATGACAAATGAAACACAATCAGTATGTTCGTACACACCAGCTAATTTCACATTCAAGGCCTTTTCAAGGCTGTTCCATTGAAGGTCTAGGCCTCTCCAGTCAGAGAACAAATATATATGTGCATAGCTGTACTTGCATTAATTTTACCACTAACCAATCAAATTCAGTGTCCAGTGCTATGAAAAGAAGTTCCTTATTTGCTTGTTGTTTCATGCTACATTCAAGAATTATTCACTTATCTGATGGTTATTAATTGTGCCACGTTTAACAGTCCAACCTTTGGCAAGTTATCAATGAACTTTCTCACGCGACTCACAGATATGCACACCTTCCCCGTCGAAGACATATGGTCTTCAAAGAATATTTGACTACATGTGGAAGAGGTCACATTACACAAAAGCGTCATAAGTTTCTGGCCCACTTTCCCAGGTAATATCAGAAATACTCCTTTGATTACAGTTGTTTTAACCTTCAACGTTTCTTTCTTTTCGAACTCTTTGGATGTTAATAGCCTGATATTTTTATTATAGCACTTTTACAAGGAGAGTATTATTGCCTTGGCTAGAATACGCTATGACAAAATGCTGATTTGTGTCCAATTAGCAAATTTACAATTTTACATTTTTTTGTTTTTGTGTGTTGATGTGACGCTTTTCTTCTTAGCCTAACTTTGATTCCTGTCAAGTGCAGTATTAAGACATACAGGGTAGAACAAAAGTCATCAGTACAGCAACAACAAGCAAAGAGATATTTTTGTAAGTGAAGAAAAACACTTAGCCTTAACATTATGATTTACTGAGAAAACATGGCCTACAGAGCCGTAGTTAATGCCTAAGCATCAGAGGTATGTGCTCAGTAGGTATCGAATAGGGTAGCATCAAACGTTGTTTTAATAATTTGATGCAAACTTCAGCAACCCAATGTTCTCATATTAATAAGCTCGAAACAAAAGTCTTACCTTTGGTATTTTCTGTTGAAAAAGTTATCACTAAATTTATTTATTTGCTAATTTGACTGGTGTTTTACGTCATACTGAAGAATATTTCACTTATACGACGGCGGCAAGCATTATGGTGGGAGGAAACCGGGCAGAACATGGAGGGAAACCCACAACTATCCGCAGCCTGCTGCCAGACCTTCCTGCGTACCGTTGGAGAGGAAGCCAGCAAGAGCTGGGCTTAATCTCACAGCGACCGTATTGATGAGAAGCTCCTAGGTCAATGCAACGCGCTGGCGTGCTAAATCTCTAGGCCACGAAGGCCCATCATTAAATTAAAGGCACACTTGTCACCTTGATCTTTGATATATGTTGTTGCCTCGTCATCTGACTACAAACTGACGCTTCTCCCATATAGCATTATGCTCGTCATTGCTTTGTTGACAAACACTACAGTTTACAACATATCAGTTTTGAGTATCTTTCTGTATCCATTTCTGATACAAAGAGTTTGAAAGCCATCAGTCTTGAAACTTGTACTTTCCAACTTTCCAGAAGCAAAACATGTGACACTACTCAACTCCATTCTGCAGGCATAAACTTGTCACTAGGTTATCTCCCCTGACTTTTACTCCTTGACGAAGGAGATAATTTGCAGGTCATTTTCGTTCTATGCATAGGACACTTAAACCAAGGTAACGTCGTCTACTACAATCCTGATAGATGTTTTAAAATGGGCCTAGTTCAAAATGTACAGGTCTCCTGCAAATAATTTCACTTAACACACCATCGTTGAAACGTGATGTTGCTAAATTTTATTAACTTAAGTAACCTTCAAGGCCACCGACAATAAATTTAAGGCCAAAACTTTCATTTTCCAGGAAATCCAGGCCTGGAACTGACCACTGCTACTTTCCTGGAATTTCCAGGCCGCTTATGAGCCCTGATTACATAATGTGCTTGCAGCACAACTGGATAATGCTAGACGTTAGTCTACAAGAAGAACAAAGCATTAGTTAAATCAAGTTTCTACACCAGGTTTTGTGAATGCTATAGGAGTTAAAAAAGCAACACTAACCTTTGACACAGGGGATTTTCTAAGGGCTGCTTTGAGGATCTGAATACGGGATTTGTCATCTGGCAGAGGGATGTAGATGAGCTGATCCAGACGACCTGGTCGCAGGATAGCTGGGTCAATGATATCAGGTCTGTAGTGGGGGGAAAAATGTAATTATGCAATTTATTCAATGCCACAAACATTGTATTTGGCAAACAAGGTAAGCCTAGACAGATGATGCAGGTTTATTTGTTCTTTGTATTTACCTGATCGAAGTTTAATACAAGACTACAAAATATTGGTAGAGGAAACCATTGTCCTTTGATTATTCTGATTGGTGTTTTACGCCGTACTCAAGAATATTTCACTTATACGACGGCAGCCAGCAGCATGGTGGGTGGAAACCGGGCACAGCCCGGGGGAAACCCACAACCATCCGCACGTTGCTGGCAGACCTTCCCACATACAGCCGGAGAGGAAGCCAGCATGAGATGGACTTGAACTCACAGCCACCGCATTGGTGAGAGACTGCTGGGTCATTATGCTGCGCTAGCGCGCTAACCAACTGAGCCACGGAGGCCCCTCCATTGTCCTTTGAGAGATACTGGACAAACCTTCAGGTGCAAAGCTGCAGCCAAACCAACTGGATCAGGGTTCAAACACACAACTTTACTGGTCAAGGGCCTATTGTATCACTTTATGAGTGCTACATGTACAAAAAAGAACCCACGAACAGTGCAACAACGTTTTAAACAAACAGGAGTAAAACTACAACACATTATCTGCGATGAATTGTCACAAGGAACAAAATGGATAAAAACTCAGCAGCCAATGGCTTCTTGAAAAGGCTTGAAATAACCACACAATGCTAATGTCTCCTGATTAATACCTTTATTCGATTATTGAATGAATGAATGATTATGGCTTTACGTATTTGATTATTGAAGATTCTCAAGAATTTTTCACTGGTACAATGACAGTCATTTCCATAGAGTGTGAGTGTGAGTGAATGAGTGAGTGCTTGGGGTTAACATTGTACTTCGCAATTTTTCAGTCATCACGACAAGGACTCCTTAGAGTGCATGTGCGTGAAATGTGCATTCTTGTTGCAGTACGGCTTTTCACAGCTCTTTTATCTAGTGCTGCTTCACGGACACGATTGACTGAAGGCAGGCACGCCGCCTCACCCAAACCATTATAGTGATACGAGTCAACCAGTCATTGCACTATTCCCTTAGTGTGAACGCCAAGCAAGAAAGCTACAACTTCCTCTTTTTAGGTCTTAGGGGTGACCGAGAAAGCTATAACTTTCTCTTTTAAGGTCTTAGGTGTGACCTTACCTAGGATTGACCCCTGATCAGAGAACTGATGTGCTTAATGAAGGTGACTGATCTGCAGAAAGTTTACAGGAAAACACAGACAATGAGAGCACCGGCAATCTATAAATAACCAGTCCTGATTGAGGACTATAATATGCTGTACATTCAATACCAATACCTGTTAGTGGCACCAATAATGAAGACGTTCTTCTTAGCACTCATACCGTCCATCTCTGTCAGAAGCTGATTGATCACACGATCTGCAGCACCACCTGGAGAACAAAACATAAAACAATTCTTGGAAAGTGGTAGACTTTGCGGTACGAAATCTAGGTGTGCGTGTTGTTATCTGATGTTGGCCATATACTTTTAAATTATATTCTTGTTGAGAAGCAGGATTTCTCATCACATGATCCCTGTCTAGACTTTGGGGTGAAATATTAATAATGGATTTGATGAACAGTTGTTGCTATAAATTTTAGGTTTTTGGAAGTGTATTAGAACATACTTAGGTCAAAACCTAGAACTAGGTCCGACCAAGTGGCAAGTCCTCAATTATTGTACCTCCACGCAAAAACAGACACAAACATACTAGGTTTGATCTGGGGTAAGATGAGGAGGCTTACAACCATATGTTATATATCCGATTTTCTCAAAATTCAGGGGCTCCATTTCAACTTACCACCATCACCAGCATTTCCACCTCTTGACTTTGCTATGGAATCCAACTCGTCAAAAAACAGGACACAAGGAGCAGCGGACCTGGCCTGGAGAAGAACATTACATGTTGCAGTTTCTATCATGTACAAATATGGAAGAGCTTTTTGTTTTTTACTTAAATCGGACTAAGCTTTAAAACAGTAAGACTGCTGGCCACCATACAGGATAACAAAATGAGAAATAACTCGAAAATCCCTGTGGGTATTAACTACAAACTTAAACTGAGTGAGTGCTTGGGGTTTAACGTCGTACTCAACAATTTTTCAGTCATATGACGACGAGGGAATCCTTAGGGTGCATGTATGTGTAATGTGCCTCCTTGTTGCAGGATGGGTTTCCACCGCTCTTTTATTTAGCGCTGCTTTACTGAGACGACTTACCGAAGGCAAGTAAGATGCCCTGCCCGAGCCATTATACTGATACGGGTCAACCAGTCGTTGCACTATCCCCTTCATGCTGAGCGCCAAGCGAGGACGAACTTAAAGGGTGAATAATTATGTGTATTAGTAATTGGTCATTTAGCGTACTTACTTTATCAAAGATATCCCTGACATTTGCTTCCGACTCTCCAAACCACATGGTCAGTAACTCGGGGCCTTTGACAGAGATAAAGTTAGCCTGGCATTCATTGGCAATGGCTTTGGCTAGCAGAGTTTTACCACATCCTGGCGGGCCATAAAACAGCACACCTTTGGATGGGGTCATACCAAACTTCAGGAATTTTTCAGGATGTTCCACTGGATACTGAAAGTGGAAACAAGATGTCTATGTACACCTACTCCAAATATTGTACATCTTGTCTTGATGATTTCATATTTTAAGAATTATTAAAGTTTTAACAAACAAAATATTCAACAAAGAGATGATAATTATCAACTTAGAAATGTCAAGATACGAAGGCAAGTATCTCAATGACTGAAGTTCTTTAACCTAAAAATACATGGTTCAAAATATCAGTCAAAATTACTTTTGATTGCATAGAATAGAAAAAGTCAAATTCCAGGAGCTCTTAAAAACCCTACAAACCATAAAGCTTAACATTTCAACTTTAACCGTTATGCAGTTCTTTTCTGTGCAAGAAAGAAAATCGTCTTTTCCACTTTTATATATTGTATTTGAGAGTCCCTAAAATGAATGTAGAGTTCAAATCTGTTAGTCAGGCATTCCTTTTGTAAGTTGAAACATTTACACAAAATAGTCAGAAGTCGACCAAAAGGTGAAAATTTTCATTTTCAATGTTTTTTGATGTTTACTTACAAATACACTGAAAGAGGAGGTCAGAGGTGGAAGCATGGCAGTGTCATACCTGAACAAGTTCTTGTAACTCTCTCTTGACATTTTCCAGTCCTCCAATGTCCTCCCATGTCACTGTGGGCACTTCCACTGTGGTTTCTCTCAAGGCGCTTGGGTTACTCTTCGACAAAGCCCACTACAAAGAAGAAAAGGTGATTATAAATATACTGGCTGAACTTTTAATCTAGCAGTTTAACTGCAGTAATTATTAAATTGTGCAACATCCAAGAAAATAACGTCAAAATACTTTTGAATCTGTAGGGATTTCAGTAGACAAATTTTTATTCTAATTTGTACACTAAAAAAGTACATTTTTTCTGAAAGATATTCAATCCCACGATCTAGCTTTTTTAACACACAATCACCTCAAATCTTCAAGAAGGAAAGGTTTCTCTTGATGTTTTTAATTTCCCGAGAAAGATTTGGACTATTGTAGCATTAATCTCAAATCCACGAGCCCATGTTTGCACTTATGTCACAATGGATGTTAACTATTAAGCAGACAGCAGTCATGAACTTACCCTGAAGTTTTCCATTGTAACTGCCAGTGCATCTAGAACCTCTGCATCAATTTGTTCATCCTCTAAATCTATCAGGTCCATTTTCTCTCTGATTTGCTGAAGGGCAGCCTCCGAGCAGAGGGCTGCCAAATCGGCTCCCACAAAGCCATGCGTCTCTGCGGCTACCTGCTCCAGATCTACATCGTCCGACAGCTTCATGTTCTTGGTGTGGATTCTAAGAATTTCCAGCCTGCCTGTGGCATCAGGGATGCCAATATCCACCTCTCTGTCAAAGCGACCTGTTCAAAAACAAGACAAATGGATGAGATGAGTCTTAATACACAACCGGTAAAAGCATTAAAAGTAGCAATGCAACCGTGTTACAGAAAACACCAGACATGATCAGCATCCCAACAATATATTCTTATTATTGTAGAACTCAAGTTGTTTTAATATTGGACAAAAATAGCTTTAACTTACTAACTTACTCCCCCTAAAATACAGACAAAGGCCTGAAAATTTTCATCACAGAGCAGTGTACCAAAGAATACAATTTCTTTGACACTGATCAACAGATTTGTTGTTGTGGTTTTCATCCTTGTGTGCAATACAATTTACCAACATTTTTAGGTTAATTTTCCCCCAAATGTTTCACTTAAGAAAATTTTGAAAATTCATAAAATGAACAAACCAAATCGTCTGAGAGCAGCATCAACACTGTTTGGTCTGTTTGTGGCTGCCATAACTATAACATGAGATCTCTGCTTCAGTCCATCCATCAATGTTAACAACTGAGAGACAATACGTCGCTCCACTTCTCCATGAGTCTGCAAGATAACCATAGTTATTGTCAGCATGTTAACTACTTACTGGTTTACACAGAGTCCAACTGAAAATCAAAAATAAAATGAACCATACACTAAATGGCTGGGCTCAGTTGTTCAAAAGTCAAGTCTGGTACTAACTTTAGTCTGGACTAGAGTCACACTTGTTTTGTATGGGGCCAATACTTGTATTAGGATTTAAGCCTGGATTAACATTTAAAACACATGTACACAACCGACCCCCTGATGTGTTAATAAACCTATGTGTAGAAATGAAAGGCTAATACTGCTCTCCTTCAATGAACAATTATGGCTACACACCTTTTCTCTTTTTGGCGCTATGGCATCCAGTTCATCTATGAAGATGATGGCTGGTGAATTTTTCTCTGCTTCTTCAAAAGCTTTCCTCAGATTACTCTCCGATTCTCCTGCTAACTTGCTCATAATCTCTGGGCCTGGTATAAGAATACAAATCAAACATAAACCACTAAACCTCTTTAGCTGTAGAAATATAAACGCTATGATCCAGCAGATAACTCTGCCGTGAACTTAGGCCTTAAACCTAAATACCTACATGTAAACTCTGAGAGGAATACCTGCCAATATTCTTGTATCACAATGTTATTCCTGCTAAAGTGAATATATCCCAAATGGGTTTTTAATATTCAACATGGTCAGTAACCTATCCTATTTGACTGAAGTTTCGAAGTGAAATCAAAACTAACCATCTGCATAAATTTCAAAGCATGTGGTTCTTGAATTAAGTTACTGTGGAAACATATTCTATTCGCAGGATCCATGGAGTATATTTTACCTACAGTTACGTGACCTATTTTGTTTAGTTCAGATTGATTCATTCACCTATAGGGCCACTTATAATTTGTGACGTATGATGAATTTCCTGTAAGAAAAACTTTATCGTTGGCATCAACAGTCATCTGAGGCCATTATGTGCTTTTGAAAGCACATTTTTGTACAAGTTGAGGTGAAATGCAGTAACTTTAAAAACAATGGCTGAAACATTTTTGAAGATAATATGCAGTAATATCAATAAGGACAAGGTTAACTGCCAGGAATACCAAATCACACATGTAGGGTTCGTACACAAAGGCAAATTTCAAACTCAATGCCTTTTCAAGGCTGTTTCAACGAATGTCCAGAACTCTCCAGACAGCGCACACATATATCTATGCATAGCCCTACTTGCATTAACTTCAACACCAAACAATCAAATTCAGTGTCCACTGCTATAAAGACAAGTTTCTTATTTGCTTGTTGTTTCATGCAACATTCAAGAATTGTTCAGTGATCTGATGGTTATTAATTCTACGGATTGAGAAAACCGAAGTGACTCTTTTACCATCTGACCTTTGGTGAGTTACCCGTGACTCACCGATAAGCACATCTCCCACGTGGAAGAAACATGGTCATAAAAGAATATATGACTGCATGTGCAAGTGGTCACAAAAGTGTCACAAAACAAGTTTCTGGCCCACTTTCTTTGGAAATATCACAAATACTCCTTTGATTACAGTTGTTGCAACCTTCAATATTTCATCTGAAGATTTTCAAGACAAGTATTATTGTGTTGGCTAGAGTACAACACAGGCAAAAACGTAGATTTGTGTCCAATTAGCAAATTTATAACTTTATATTTTTTTGTTTTTGTGTGCAGTTGTAACGCTTTTCTTCTTAGCCTGACTTTGATTCCTGCGAAGTGCAGTCCTAGCCATGTGTGGTGGAACAAAAGACACTGCTTCATCAGTACAGCAACAACAAGCAAAGAGATATTTTTGTAAGTGAAGAAAAACACTTAGCCTTAACATTATGATTTACTGAGAAAACATGGCCTATAGGGCCATAGTTAATGCCCAAGCATCAGAGATATGTGCTCAGTAGGTATTGACTAGGGAAGCATCAAACATTGTTTTAATAATTTGATGCAAACTTCAGCAACCCAATGTTCTCATATTAATAAGCTCGAAACAAAAGTCTTACCTTTTGTAATAGCTGTTGAAAAAGTTATCACTAAATTTATTTATTTGTTAATCTGAATGGCGTTTTACGTCATACTCAAGAATATTTCACTTATACAACAGCGGCAACTTTATTCACCCAATATTCTCATATTTATAGGCTCGAGACAAAAGTCTTACCTCCGATGATTTCAGTTGAAAACGTTCACCAAATGTATTTGTTTGTTTATGTGACTGGTGTTTTACATCATACTCAAGAATATTTCACTTATATGAAGGCAGGCAGCATTTGCCAGAGAACAAACTTTTGTTCTTTGACAAAAGAGATATCTTACGGGCAATTTTCGTTTTATGCATGGGGCACTAAAACCAAGGTAAGAACCTCTACCACAAACCCGATAGATGTCGACAAGCGGGTCTTGTTCAAAATATACATATATCCTGCAAATAATTCATTTAACATACGACAGTTGGAAAGCGATGTCGGTAGATTTTATTTTAAAGGCCACTGACAATAATTTTTTTGATTGGTGTTTTACACCCTACTCAAGAATATTTCACTTATACGACGGCGGCCAGTATTATGGTCGGTGGAAACCGACGACCATTAGCAAGTTGCTGGCAGACCTTCCCACGTATGGCCGGAGAGGAAGCCAGCATGAGTTGGACTTGAACTCACAGCGACCGCATTGGTGAGAGACTCCTGGGTCATTACGCTGCGCTAGTGCGCTAACTAACTGAGCCACGGAGGCCCCCCCACTGACAATAAGTTCATGGTCAAAACTTTCATTTTTGCAGGAAATCCAAGCATTAAACTGACCACTATTAATTTCCTTGAATTTCCAGGCTTTCAAGACTGAGTACGAACGCTCAAACGGCTTCTGCTTTTGTCAAATACATTTCACATTACCACAAATGACATTACCGTTAATGAGGAAGAAAAAAGCTCCAGTTTCATTAGCCACAGCCCGAGCAATCAGAGTTTTTCCAACACCAGGAGGTCCGTACAGCATTATACCACGTGGAGGCTGCAAGTGAAGGAGGCAATTTGTAAACATTTACAAACTTCTTTCTCTTATGGACTACCATAAGGTACAGTACAGCTCAGACAAAGTCAAAACTAGGCAGGAGATCAGCGCATACTTTGAGGTCTTTCTGAGAGTTTGTAGAGGCTAAGAAGGGTATGTCTGTAGACAGAATTATATTCACACCAACGATAATTTTTTGGGCCTCAGGTCTTCAACACAGCTCAGTACAGGGCATACGCCAGTAGAGCATTATTCAGTATCTTGGAGTATGATATGAGAGGTAAACAACTGACTTTTAGCACGAACTCTACTATAGCAAGCATGAACTGAAACGGAATTCACAGCAAATGCGTCGCTGAGAAGTCCCGAGTCGTGCGATGCAATAGCATGCTACCTCTCAGCCAGTGGACCCCCTAATATAATGACAATCGCGGACGACACTGACAGAAAAAAAGGAGCAGAGCAACAGAGGTAACTCGCCTTAAGATGTAAACTGGTCAGCTAACAGTAGCTAACAGCAATGGTTCTCACTAAAAATGCACGTCTAGTGTGCTTCTTTGCACCTGATCAAGAAATGGCTGAAATTCAAGGAATGAGGCTACTCATCATTCTTCCAGGTGTTTTGATTGCTTTTACTACATAAATCCTCACAGGTATAGTCTGGTAAAGCACTTTTGATTACCACGTCTTCAATGAATAAACTAAGTACACATAGGTAAATATGCCGCATGGAGATATTATAGCAGAAGCATAAAGACTGAAAAAATCACAAGGTAGTAGTTCTAGATTCCGCAAATCCATTCAGCATGAATACCCCATTTTGTTGTTCTTTACTTCATGTCACAGCATTCAACAAGAGTTCTTACAATAATTACAACATGATGCTTGAAGACTGCAAGAAAACAAGATGCTGTCACTGCTGGGCACATGAAACACCACTTTCATCCCACCCTGTTCATGATAAAGACAGACTATTCAACGTTTAGTTGATCCCAAATAATCTAAGCTGAACAAACACTGGACCTAATGAGGATAGGTTTTCTTGCACCTAGTGAGTAAAGGCTTTATTGGTATCACATTATGTGTAAGTCAAATTTTACCTTGACACCAATTGTCTTGAACAACTGTGGGTGCCTGAGAGGGAGTTCCACCATTTCCTTGATCTGAGCCAACTGTTTACGACAACCTCCAATATCATCATAGCCGACCTCATTCAGCTGTTCTTCCTCTTCCTACAAGACGAAAAACAAATAAAACCCTGTAGTGGAAATAGCCAACAAGTGATTTTGGAAAAGCCAATATGGCTTTACCATGATTTTCTTTTTTATTTGGTATTTATTTGTGTGCTTAGTATTTTACACTGGACTCAATAATGTCACATATATGACGGTAGCAACATTACGGTGGGATCAGATCCTGAGGGAAACCCACAACCATCTGCAGCTTCCAGTTGCCCTCACAGTATTTTTCAGTGCAATGCTTGATCAAGGTGATGAACTTAACACTGAACAGGTTGATAAAGCAAACAATAAAATAATAAATCTGCATAGGAGCATATGCAGATCATATTTCTAAAGCTAGGAACTAAAATTACCTCTCTTTTCACGGGCTCTCCCTCACAGTGGATTACTGTGTCTGGGGCAACAATGCAGTATGGTGAGGGGTCTGTCTCGATCACTTTGAATTCCACTGCCCTCATACCACCACGAATCAAGAAAATGTCACCCTTTTTTACTGGGCGGTAGGCCTCCAGGAAATATGGTTTCAGGTATACTTCAAACAAATTTCTAAAAAATACAGATAATAACAGTATTTATTCATTTATCTGATTGGTGTTTTACGCCATACTCAAGAATATTTCACTTATACAACGGCGGCCAGCATTATGGTGGGTGGAAACCGGGCAGAATTCCACTGCCCTCATACCACCACGAATCAAGAAAATGTCATCCTTTTTTACTGGGCGGTAGGCCTCCAGGAAATATGGTTTCAGGTATACTTCGAACAAATTTTTAAAAAATACAGATAATAAAAGTATTTATTTATTTATTTGATTGGTGTTTTACGCCATACTCAAGAATATTTCACTTATACAACAGCGGCCAGCGTTATGGTGGGTGGAAACCGGGCAGAGCCCGGGGAAACCCACGACCATCTGCAGGTTGCTGTCAGACCTTCATGAGCTGGACTTGAACTCACAGCAATCGCATTGGTGAAAGACTCCTGGGTCATTACGCTGCGCTAGCGCGCTTACCAACTGAGCCACAGAGGCCCACAAATAACAGAGCAAAAAGTAATGCAATTATGACGACATCACATTGTCATCGCTCACAACTGAAGTAGAACGACAAAACTACATGTACAAACAATGGCTAGGTTCTGATACAGCTCTAAACTTGGAACCGTGAGGATAAGACAGTCAAGTTTATACATGAAACTACATCAACAATTAAGAGAAAGAACATACAAATGTAATATCAAAATGGAAAGGAAAGCATAAATCAATTTACATATATTATTTGTACATGTTTATGACCTAAGCTTGTCGTGCTTTGACCATCTTGGATTGGTGATCTATTTCTCTGAATACCATCATTAAACATACATTTTAATTTAATTAGTTATATATTTGATTGGTGTTCTCACCGTACTCAAGAATATTTCACTAAAACGATGGCGACCAGCATTATGGTGGGTTAAAACCGGTCAGAGTCCAAGAGAAACCTGCGACCATCTGCAGACATTCTCAAGTAGGGCCGAAGAGGACTTGAAATCACAGCGACCGCATTGGTAAGACGATCCTGGGTCAATGAGCCGAGCTGGCACCCTAAACACCTCGGGCAATAAACTATGCAATTATAGGCTCTTTAGTGTACTTGTCCAAGACCCTCCTGCATACATATGTTGCTAGGATGCAAAACTCACCCTGTGAGGCCTTCAACTGTGTCATCAATAGGCAAAACATGTATTCTTTTGCCATATTTCACATCTGGACACGGCTGTACACTACAAACAAAAGCAGGCACATATATCACTTAGAAAGGATCAACTTTGATAACAAATGTATTAGACATTTTTTAACCTGATAAATGATGCTGTGATGAATTGTCCTGTCAACCTTCGTTACAATTATTAAAGCATGATGGAACAATCAGCATATGTAATGGAGTCTCCAATCACAAGCTGACCGTAAACACTAGTGGGCATATAGCCCACATGTGGAAAAAGCAAAGCAGAGACAGTTGGGGGTGTGTGGGAGGGAGTGGAGAGTGATTAGGAATCACAGTTGAAGTAGATACCTGACAATGTCACCAAGTCGTACACGCAAGTTATTTCTCACACATCTGTTGATACGAATCTTCTCATCTGATATTGTGTCGTCTGACAATACAATACAAACTGTCTCCTTTCGGCGTTTTCCTTTTAACATCACAGTATCCCCTCTGAAAAGCTGGAGTTCATCCATTTTTCCCTGTAGGTATATAGGAAACAGAAATGGCTGCCTTCAGTTTTCGACTGATGATAACGACAATCAGTAGTAAAAACTGATGTATTGATCAATGATGCATGAATAAGACAATGATAAATGGCTAAAGACAGGGTTCATACACTATAAGGCTATTGAAATTCCTTGATTTTTCTAAGAATTTCCAGCTAAATTTCATGAAATTTCTGGCCCTTAAAAGCTTTTGTCAAGATGAAATTTGTGTTGTTTAATACTTGATAAAATCAGAAAATATTTGCCTGACTGTGCAGAATAATGACTGTCTGGGTACAGCCATTAACCAAGAACAGCATTTCCATATTCATGAAATTCAGACAAAACATTTATTCTGGTGAATTAAAATCACAAAAGGCAATTTTTGCAGCCATAGGGAAGCAAAGCTTGAGTCATGGCAGCACCTACAGAATTGAGAAAACTGACCGAGCAGTGGTATTGAAACCTACCCTAGAAACCTACAGGACATCGACAGAGGCATTTGGTGGTTACACAGTTTCATTTCTTTCAGCTTTTTGAGTCGAGTGTAGTCAATTTCAGTTTACAGGGTAATGAGTTGGGAGATTCAGTTTATCCCATAAGGGGACCATAGAGCTCGCCATAGTATTCAAATATTTAACTGCCTTTCAACAGTCTTAAAAAAATCTGTAGAAATAAATGTATAAAAGTATTTTTACGCATAGCTTTCAGCTGTCTATATGATGAACCTTATTTCATAGTTTAGCTTTCCTTTACTTTAAGAATCTGATGTCAGTCATTCATCCTCCGACAAAAGCACAACGTTTCTGCACAGGATGAAATACACACATTCACCACACAAACATGACAAAAGAGTACAACTTCGAAACTGACCGCGCACTGACCAAATTTTTTTTTTTTGTGTGTGTATTACACAATTAAAACTAAGTAGCAAATAAATGCTTTCAGTTTACAAACACGATTGGCAAAAAAAGACCTCGAGTAGTCATGGGGAAATCAGTGATGGCGACATGAGTGCGTAGCGTGCAAGTCTGTGTGTGAGGTCAGCTGAAACGCGCCTAAACATACCAGAGGAACATTAAAAAAACTCTGATGGAAACATTATTCTTACATAATAATTAAAGATGAAACTGATTAAAATCGTCCAGAGTTAGCTAAAGATTACAACCTGTTTAACAGTATGTTGCCAGGAGGGCCTTTGAGAAACGTAATTATGACTCCAAACACACTGAAAACAATACATTTACTACCCTAGCTGATCTCCAGCTGGCCGCCCAGTGAAGCTCAGCAGGTGATCAAAAAGATGTCACTTTCCAGATTGATTCTAGCTACACAGCAGCACGTACACTGCCGTATCAATCTGTGCCCATAGTGAATGACGAAGTTCCGATTTATGACAATGACATCTCTGGTCAGACTTCAGATTCCGAGTTTTCATACGTTGAATTTGACCTTTGTTCAGGCATTTCCAACCGCACTGGCAATACGGACAGCTCAGCTATAGTTTTATCCTGTGTTACACTGCAGGTCTACATTTCGTGTGTATATCTATTTAATATTTACAATTCTTTCCTTCTATTCGCTTCACTATAAATATCATTCTAGTCCTGAAGTGGATTATTACCAGCTTTAAACCCGTTCATTTTGCCTTGCTGCTTCAATGTCCATTTGAGCACACAGTGTGTTATTTTAACAATACCACAGAAAGCTTATCTCCACTTGAACAGCATTATGGTGGGAAAAACCCGGGCATAGCCTGGGTGAGACTCATGACCATCTGCAGGTTGCTGGAAGTCAGCATGAGCCACTGCCTTGTTGAGAGGCTCCTTGGTCATTGTACCACCCTCACATGCTATTCTCTGGTATGGTTGCATTTAATTCTCTAACCTTTATCTCCTACACATGGCTTTATCTTACATCATACTTCCAAATTATTGATATCAACAGGAGTCAAGCTAAATAGAAAATCCTTGAACAAATTCACCTGTGAAAGGGAAACAACTGAGTTGTCTTCATTGATGGCATCTTCAACAAATAAACGGTTAGGTTTTTCCTTTTTCCGCAGGATGGCAGTCTCCAGATCATCTTTGCTAGAACACAAATAATACAAAATAATCATAATTATGGTTTGAAGCTACAAATTAAGCAATTACAAGGACACCCACAAGCCCAATTAATTTTGATGGTTTTATGTGAAACCATAAAGTCTTAGCTGCTTCTGTTCAAAAGTTTTAAAACTTCATTTTCTCTCCACAAAATCAGACATGGCAATTTTATATATTTCAATACTTCCAGGTATCATAGATTAAGTTTATCTACACAGAATACAGCTCTAAACATATTATGGTTGGAGTAATGTCAACAGATTAAAGCTGGTCCATGTCAATCAAGTCAATTAATCTTCCAGCCACATCAAGGTGTCTGTCCATATCCACCATTGGGGAATAAATGGAAGTGACCTTTCAAATTCATAAATTAACAACTCACAATATGAGAAAACTAAACTCACTCAAACATATCTGTCAATATCATCAATATCAGCAAAAGTATAACTTCAGCTACTAATAGGTCTGTAGAATCCTCTTAGCTTAATCACAATTCAACCAGTGTGCACATGTAGATCTTTCTGGTCTTTGTCAGGTACTAATCACAAGTGATTCATTATATATTTTGTAGCGTGAGACTGCAAATTATGGAAGCTGCCATTGAAGACAGGACACGTTGTTTTGATGACGTCATGTTCTATTTTCGATATCCTCCTTGAACCGTTTACACGCATTGTGAAAAAAGTTTGTGCATTCGCTGTTCACCATTCAATTGACATTAATCTATTTTGTTACAGAAAATCAAGAATTAAAACCGTAGGAGTTTCACAAATTAAAAGCTGTACATGGTATCGCTGATAAACTCTGTAGGTATGGCGAGCAGACAGCGTTTACACAGCACGAGGCGTTCGGCAGCTCTTTGTTTTTTAGTCCTGTTCTCTTCTTTCAAAGTCTCGACCGAGTGGCGGGCACAAAAAAAATTATGACTTAAAGAGCCCCTATCGACTTCAATTAAAATATTACATTATATCTGCGATAAAACACAGAAAACAATGGCGTGGCAACAACTGAGAAATTTGTGTCACCTGCGCACATTGGCAATGACAAAGTAAAATTGAAGAGCATACAACTATGCCCTCAAAAGAAAAGAAATTCTCTGTTTACATGCATATGAGATTTCACTGAATTTTGCAGCATGTCCTTATTACTTTCAATTACCTTGATCCCTCTGCCATTTCCCTGTTAGAAAGTGTCAATTAACAAAGATCGAGTATGAACGCTGCCCCAGTTCGACGATGTCGTGTTGTGTCGATACGAATATGGCCACCAAACTCACGTGCTCAAGCACATTCGCGAGATTTGAAGAAAAACATTGATTTCCTTTGAATTCATTTTATTCCCATTGGTATTATAAATGTTATTAACCCAGGATGTAGAATTGGAGAAAACTGTACCATTATCAGCAGTGGAGGTTTGAAATGGTAACAAAATAATGACGTCATTTCTATATGTGTACATAAACTTGTGATCCAAAATGGCTGGAATACGGGGTAAGAGTTGTCACATTTAATCTGACAGTAACTTGTTGCTCTCGTGTTTGGGCAATTTCGAAGACAAACAGGCCTTATGCAGTGTCAAATTATAGTGTGGACAATATGGTGTAATTAAATGTCAATTTAGAAGCAGCCAGTTACAAATTTTTGGAGTACAACCTAGCAATATCTATGGGCAAAGGACTTGTTCAGTTATAACTTATTCGGTTTTTGCCATAATTTAGAAATCATGCTCATAGTTGTAATTTGGCATGCATGATGGGTTTTTTGGTTTATGGTTTTCCCTGATATTAACTTGTCAGATGTCTCAGTCACACTGCATTCATTGTTATGGGAAAACAAAGCTAACTAAAGTCATCTGTGTTATATATAACAGTTTGGGTCGAAAAGTTAAATAGCTAGTTCATTAGTTGAAAATGTGTAACTCTGTTTCAAAAGGCACAGCTGCAAGAGTTAAAAGAGGTAATTGGGAAGATAAAATTCAAAACAAGAGGAAGTGTGTCGATTTTCTAGGTGATGGATGTTTTTGCAGTTCCATTCATGATTTCCAAGAGCCTGCATGAGTGGTTGTCATATTCTGCTTCATTACAGTGCAGCTTGCAACATGACAGTGTTTGTGATAGCCTGTCAGCAACACAGCAACGCTGCTGTATGAAGATACACAGTCTGCTTTGGCAAATCTTATAAAGACATACCCTAAATGACCTAAAATTTCGCCCACAAAAGTGCATTTTTAGATGCAAATAAATGTCTGACAATATCATTTTTGGTGCTGAAACTTACAATTTTCCAGTAGAATATCATCCCATGTTCCCAGCAAACCTCATAGACCTTTCTAAACTAAACAGAACTCTCAGAATCAGGACATATTGGCAGGTTAATCATGGATGAAATTTATGGTAATTTGGGGTAGTTAACTTGGCAGCTTAATACCATGCAATGGTCCAGTTACTAATACCCTCTAAGTCTAGATTAAATGAATGGGATTACATTTCTATTTCTGAAATAAGGTGATGTCATTTAAATACTTCTAGTGAGAAGACTGTTCATCATATAGTTCAGTATATTCAGATACCATGGAAAATGCATACCTTGGGCTACAAAGTGCAAATTACAAATTTCTAGCTCGCATAGTTTTTGATTTTCGGACCAATGAAATTTAGTAACTTTAAAACTGTAAAATTATTTTCTTGACTAAGGCTCAAAAAGTTTCAAACGTGGACAAACAACAAAAGCAGATTCAGAATCACTGGCGTAAAATTTACCAGAATACACAGTGTTTCAAGTTGTATGAAAATTCCAAACTTATTATGACACCATATATGTGACCAATGGCGGGCTTCTAAAGTATTAACAAATTTTAATGTCTTGTTCAAAATTTATGTCCGTGAGTTCAAGTCCAGCTCATGTGGGCTTCCCGTCCAGTCGTACATGGGAAGGTCTGTCAGCAACCTACAGATGGTTGTGGGTCTCCACCCACCATAATACTGGCCGCTGTCGTATAAGTGAAATATTCTTGAGTACTGCGTAAAACACCAGTCAGATCTAATCAAATCAAATTTTCTGTAACTTTCAAATACCAAATCTGAGAGGGATTTGTCCATTGGTTCTGGACAAAAAGATGCTCAAACTTCAATATGGTCACCAAAGTAAGTGAGCTGGAAGAATAAACTTCAAAAGTCTGAAAGATATTATCACTAAGAAATTTTCTGCCAAATTACAGCTGCCATTTGCAGTTGTGTAATATAAGAACAAACCACTGTCTGAAATTCAGAAGAACAGTTTTAATATTCTGGCCAAGAACAACAGGCTTTTGGTTTTCAGCTTGGAAGAATAATAAAAGTGATGCCTCCATCCAGAGCTGTCGCTGATAGTTTATCCAAATACTTTGATCGCTAAGACAAATGCCACCGACAAGTGCAGATTTTCTCTTTTCTGTTGATTACACTGCCATGGTTAGAGAGTGTTTTTTTTTTGGTGCGATACGCTGTCTCCAATGTGTAGTGGGAAGGTCTGCCAGCAACCTGCCGATGGTCGTGGGTTTTCCCTGGGCTCTGCCCGGTTTCCTCCCACCATAATGCTGGCCACTGTCGTATAAGTGAAATATTCTTGAATACGGTGTAAAACACCAATCAAATAAACAAATCCAATGTGTAGCTTTGCATATGTTGGAAGGCAAGGTATTAAGGAGTAAAAAGCAGAGAAGGCTGATTATGCATCTTGTCAGTGGAATTGTTCTTAAGGATAAGTACTTAAGTATGATGTGCATCTATCGGTGACAGTTGTGGAAGGGTTTCACTTTAATTGAAAGACATCGCCAAAAAAAACATCCTTCTTTTAAAAACTGACAGGTTGCATCATGTTTCACATTTTAATTGTTTGTGGCTGCCCAACTTGAATGATAGGACATGTTAGCATGCCTGCCTAAACTACTCAAATCATCACCATTGTTATTCATAGTTATTCCAGTTCATTTCGTGTATACAGTTCAAATTTTAATATCGGAATTGGAGAATTTTATACATGATGCCCATAAAGGCACAGCACACTGACTCTAGTATGCATATTGCTATCACTATACATTCAGCATTCTTGTATTAAAAATTAAAGCCTCCTCTCTTTTTCAATAAGACAGATATTGTCTGAAACCATCTCACTTCAGTCCTATGTTTAATATGATTATGGTGTGAAGATAAAAAATAAATCAAGTACATTTGTTCATTGAGTAAGTGAGTGAGTGCTTGGGGTTGAACATACTTAACAATTTTTCAGTCATATGATGACGACATTTGTTCTTTGAAACCTGTGGGTGCAAGCAGGGGAAGCAAATCTTCTACTAACTCCGGTGTTAATGGTGTTGTCAAGTAACTAGTGATTAGTACGTAGCATAAATAGGCTGTCAACTTAATTGTTTACATTCGAACAAAACTGTCCACATATTAAGATAAATTATTTTCATTGAATATATATGTATACAGAGAACATGTCAGGTGCTGAAAAAAAGGTATTTCTGGGACCTTTTGCTTTACTGGTAGGATTGTCAGGGCTCTCATGATGCTATCAAAAGGACATCATTGTATTGTACAGAGTGACAACTTCTATTGATTCTGTTCAACATTTCAATTAACTCTCAGACTATCATCATGACAAGGCTGAAATATTACTAGTGTGGGACTAAAACTTCATAATTCATTCAAAGGCTGTATCAGTAGTGTTTTAATAGCCACTACAAATAGGAGTAAATGTAGAACAAAACCAAGGAGCTTAAGAGCGGGCTGATGATCATGTAGCATGTAATTAATATTGTTATTTCATTAGAGAAAATAATCTGAAAAGGGAATGGTTCATGAGAAAAGGGAATGGTACATGACAAAAGGGAATGGTACAAGACAAAAGGGAGTGGTACTTGACAAAAGTCTATCTTGAAAGTCAGAAGCATTCATTGAGCTTTGTCAAGCTTATAGAGTAAGTGGGAAGGTCTGGCAGCAACCTGTGGATGGTTGTGGGTTTCCCCCGGACTCTGCCCGGTTTCCTCCTACAATGATACTGGTCGACGTCGTATGAGTGAAATATTCTTGAGTACGACGTAAAACACCAATCAAATAAATAAATAAATCAAGCTTATAGATGCAGATCAATGGGCCTTACTAGAATAACCCCATCCGTAAGTAAAACAAAAGAATTCAACATAAAGTTTACTTAGAGCTATTAAAACATACAGGTGTTGTTGTTTGTTTGGTTAGAAAATGAGTAAATAAAAGAAAGGCACATGGTCTGACAATGCCGAAGCCCGCGACATAGGTTTGCCAAGGCAATCCTCAGTAATGGACGTTTGGTTGGTTCTGGTGTCTATGTTTACTCCTCACTCCTTATTATAACTGTCGGTAGTAGCCTATACAAAGACAGTAATGGAACTGCTAAAATGTGACAACTTGGTTAACATGGCATGACTTACAACACAACAAAGAGAACACGCTAATGGTAAGACGTATTGCTCACAGCCACAAACAGTGTTGGCGCTCGCACTCGGACACCTTACACCTTAGTTTTACTCTGGAATGCAGTGCGGAATCAATGCGGTGTTGCTCACATATAAATAGATGTGCGGCTCGATCTTGGGCTTCTGTAGTGACTTGCGGTTGCCCAGGCCGTGGTCATTCAACAAGAATGCGCCTGTTGTTGCAGTTTGTATGCGAAAGGGGGGATTGTGACTGTCGTTTGAGGCACTTGAATTTGTATTTTAACAATACATGCTGTTCTCATACGTTTTTAATGGTGCTAAGTAAGCGTGTAGACTAGTTTTAAATCGTCATTCATGTATTAATGTGATATTTTATTGTACAGATTAATATTTCCTATGCATTCTTGTTAATTTGGTGCTTCTTTTTTTATTTTTATTTTCATGTGTCCGTCTTGCACTGGATTTTCCAAATAGTGTAAGTATTAAGTGTCATTTGATGCACTATGTATGCCAGCTATTAATTGAAGTTTTAGTTCAAGTCAGTGCGTCTTGTTAAATGATATTTGTCTCCATATTTTGTTTTGAATACTTGAGAATCTGTCTCTCTGTTTGGTGTTAAAGGGAAAATATGAAAGGGATCACCTAGAATTTAACTTCTCTGTGAAAATCATAAAATTTGGAAACAGTTTTAACTAAGTTTTATTTAAGGGCACAACATACTCAGCATGTACACATGCATGCGCTTCTGTGCATATGATATATAGAAAATGCATACATCAACCCAATTGGGGCTTACTCTCCGGTTGTGTGTGGGAAAGTCTGCCAGCAACCAGCAGATGATTGTGGGTTTCCACCAAGCTCCTACCACCATAATGCTGGCTGCCGTCATATAAGTGAAATATTCTTGAGTACGGCCTAAAACACCGATCAAATAAATAAGTACATTAATTGCCAAAGCACACACACTGACATCTGTATACATACCATGTTTTTCATTCATGTTTTTTTTTGTATGACTTTTTTTTTTTTTTTAACCATTTATCATCTGTTGTCTTTCTGACCAAACAGGTTGATAACATTGGCCTTCTCGGCCGCAGTGGGGATCACATTTCTCGTATTAGGATGTGCCATCCCAGCATACAAGTGAGTACATGTATTTATGCTGGACTATATTGCACCACCAATGGCCAAGGAGTTATACCATGTGCCATGTGGGCAGGGGATATTAAAACTGGCAGATTTGGTATTTCTCTGGCTTCATTCTTTGCATATATATTCTGCTGGTGGGCCTGGTGCCATTATGCTGCGACTTGATGGGGGGAATTCTATCACAGTGACACTGACCTCCATCAGTTGAAGTGAAAATTTCGTGAGTATGGTAAATAAAATTTAGCATGTTGATTTGTTATAGGCCTGTGTACTGTTGAAAGCTACATTAAATATCCAGCATCAAATTATTAAGGGGAGGGGGGATTTGTTGATCCAGCTAGTGCTTCAGGCCTACACAGCTTAAGTCAGCAGAGCCAGGCTAGCTGTGAGAATAACCTTATGTCGGACGCTGACATTGTATTTAACCATATCTTTAAGCTGTGAGGAAGAAATTTATGAGTCCACATTGACATTTGACAGTGTTGGCTAACATTTGCTTTCTTTGTTTCAGCAACTGGTGGCCCATGTTTGTGCTGATATTTTATGTGCTATCACCAATTCCCACAATGGTGTCTCGTCGTTTAGCAGATAGCCTCGACTCCGCCAGCAGTGCATTGGTGGAATTCTGCATTTTTTTAACAACCGGTATTGTAATCTCGGCCTGTGCCTTACCAATTGTACTGGCTCATAGAAGTGTGGTAAGTAGATGAATCGTGGCGAATTTATTACTTTGAGCTTCCTATTTTAATGAGTGCTTAGTACATGGTAGCGCCTATGAAATTATACATATATTATGACTAAATTTAAATATGTCGTTGTTCACACTGTGCTTTTCTATCTTTTAGATAACAATTTTTTAAACAGTAAAACAAATGTCAGACTTCGTTTTGTCCAAATCTTTGCCCAAAAATGTACATTTTAAAGGCAGATAAAGATAATAAAGCACAACATTCAGACCTTTCAAAGAAACCTTTAACACCCTCAGGGGACCCCTCAGAACCAGAGGAAGTTATTAACTTTATGTATGAAGTTTTAGGTCAAATACAGTATATTTCCCTGTTCCTATTTCAGATTGAGTGGGGGGCCTGTGGCTTGGTGTTATCTGGCAATGTGGTGGTGTTTGTCACCATCCTTACATACTTCATATTCTTTGGCAATGAGGACTTTGACTACACGATGTGGTGACCTTGCTTTGGTTGAGGCCAGTCAGTGACACTGACATTGTTAGCCTCTTTATACAATCGGCGTTAGTTAAGGTGTTGGTATGGTGGTACAAGCACGCGTAATACAGTGACTGCAAGAGTGGGCAGCCTGATTTGTGTAGATCTTCTCGGAATGAATCAGCGCCTGGAACAGAGCTGGTGCTTCCAACTCCTCCTTTCCAAGACTACATATGCTGGATTATCTCCCTTTTTGCGTACTGGAATAGGTTCCACATCAACCAACACCCAGGTATTTGTCAGCAGTTGTGAGGGTACCCTTTATGTGAGGGTAAACAGTATAAGCTGCAAGTTTTCTTTCCTGTACCAACATCTTCTGTAGACATTTTTGTTAAAGGCAAAGACCAAGGCGTACATATGAGTATCATATTCTTCTATTCGGCTATCAGATTTTCTTTTCTGATCGGATTTCACACAATACCAATACATGTGTTTTACCTCTTGTATTGTTGGTATGCATGTAAATCTTTTTTAATATTTTTTATTGGGTGAAAGGTAGTATTTTTGTCCAAGTAGGATTAGTGTTGAGTTAGTTCAGCTGTCTCCGTCCTTTACTGGCCCTAAGTAAGCATAAGGTAACAGTTTTTACCATTGATGTCCTTCAGCACAACTGGATTTCAACTAAGATTTTGTTACCATTGCATGAGCATATGAGCAAAAAATGTAAATAGTTAATGATAAAAATGTATGAAATTAGGTGCAAATATATGACAATATGACAAAAGGGTCATTTTTCTTCATTGTGCAAAATCCAATAGTGTTTGTTGACAGGATACATCTACAAACAATACTTCTTTTTATTGCTTGCCACAAATTGCATCTCTCAAAGTCCGCGTTCCATGTAACCAACTATTCTTGTGATGGCAGGTTTTGTTATTCAATGTTGTAGGGCTGCTGACCTATAACTCTGATGGTTGAATCCCAGTCTGGGTGCTGATTGAAAAACCTAAGAAGCATGTTGTTTTTATAGCTTAAATTACATCCCGCGTGTGGCAGATTTTTCTTAGTGAGTCATACAGTCATATTCCCATTTAGTGTTGTCATTGCAGCAGACTGTCATGTGACTAATAAAGCCATTTTGATTTATAATAACGAAAAGAAGAAAAAAAAAAAGCTCGGGTTTAACTTTTAATTTATATAAATCTCTTCTCTTATCCTTCAGGAGTTAGGTAAACATATAGGTATACTTGTTTTCAGATAGGATTAAATGTGAGATTTAAAAGTGGTATGGTTGAATAGACCAGTGTGTGGGATGTCCAGCATATACCTACTTATATATATATATATATATATACACATGTACTTGTATATATTCATAACCCATGTGTACTACCTTTATTTGTACATACTTGTGGAAAATGCTACACTGTTCATTTGTGCTGACCTGTGAAGCTGTAGTTTAGACACCATAGTACATGTACACTATAATGCTGAGTGCCTCCAAACACCTTTGGGTAGGGCTTACAGATGTATGTAACTGCCTGAAGAAACACTTATCTATGGTAAACCTGCCCCACAACACACTGACACAACTTAACTAAGCCGTCACTACAGCTGAATGTATCCTTGTTGACACCCCCCCTCCCCCCCTCCCCCCCCCCCCCCCACCCCGGCCCGGGAGGACGAGGCACAGGAAAGTCATTAAGAGGATACCAGAAAGCTCTCCTGGTGTTTACAATAGAAGCTTCATGGAATGGTATATAGAAGGTAGAGGCTAATTACAGGAATCATAAGTATACCAGAAAGCTCTCCTAGTGTTTACAATAGAAGCTTCATGGAATGGTATATAGAAGGTAGAGGCTAATTACAGGAATCATAAGGATACCAGAAAGCTCTCCTGGTGTTTACAATATAAGCGTCATGGAATGGTATATAGAAGGTAGAGGCTAATTACAGGAATCATAAGGATACCAGAAAGCTCTCCTGGTGTTTACAATAGAAGCTTCATGGAATGGCATATAGAAGGTAGAGGCTAATTACAGGAATTATTAGGATACCGGAAAGCTCTCCTGGTGTTTACAATAGAAGCTTCATGGAATAGCATATAGAAGGTAGAGGCTAATTACAGGATACGTGAAAAGCAAAGATTATGTTTCTATGCCAAAACAAAGAAAATTATGCCCTAGCATGTTTGCCGTGGCATAATTACGTCAGGAATTACGGTATCAGTGATCTTGCTTGGAACTCAGTGAACATCCTCAAAGTGCCCTGAACCTGTTAAACCATGTCGCTACAGTTTGAACAAAGTTTCATGTACACTGCATGGCTTCTGCAGCCAGGTTATCCCACGTGTGTTGTTATGTGTGTTATGTGTGTACTGTAGTTCCTTCATTTTCATGCTACCCTCAACTCAAAAATGAATTAAGTTTGAATTGTGGCTCTTCGGTATAACATCTACCAGATGTTTAATAAAGAATTGTGGCAGGCCTGTCAAAATGTAATGCTCTATTTGCACTTCCACTGGATTTATTACACATGGGTGACACATTAATATGGATTCAAAATACATCTGTTGATACAGTTGTGTAGAGCAGCAGGAGTGCTGATTTGCGGCTTGTGCCACAACAGATGTTCTTGTGTTCTCAGGAAGCTGTTTTGTTGAGCTTCAGTCCCTGGATGGGTGTTTCTCAGGCAGGTATCACACACTGAACTGTAACATAACCCAAGCCTGTAAAATCGTCGTATAAATCTCGTCTCTACTGTACATACTTCATCACAGATTTTTGCCAGGTTTGAGTGCGTGTTCTGTGAAGGTTAACAGTACTTTTTAAGAAAATTTTTTTTTATTGTCATATATATTGTATTTAAGACAGTTTTGTACATACTTCCATAACGTAAAGATACAAGTTATTCTCAGAGGCCACTGAACAAATTGGGCCTATTTTTGGTGTAATTTTTGCCCACTTTCCCATTCTTCACTTGTTACTATAAATTAATCAAAACAGGTTATTTTTGTCTGTTTTAGGGCAACATCACACACACACACATACTGGATTCTTCACTTGTGTATCTTACTAGTAAAGGTGTTATTGAAAAGTATAGAGCTGTGTAAATTTAAGAAAGGTATGCTTAAAGGGAAATTCAACACCAACTGTTTTTTTGTTTTTTTAGTTTATTTTATATGTAGAGAAAGTATTTGTATTGTGTGTTAATGATGGTGCTGTATGATTGCACCTGATGCAGACAGGGCAGTTCAAGTACGTTTAAAAATCTTTGCCACTATACTAGGATATACATTGCTAGCATGGCAAATAGTGGGATTGGTAGGAACTTTTGGCAGTCATAATGGTGTAATGCTGTCAGGTCGTACGTCAGAAGGTCCATCAGCAACTGGCGGATGGTCGTGGGTTCCCTCGGGCACTGCCTGGTTTTCTCCAACCATTTCACCTGGCCTCTGCTGTATAAGTAAAATATTCTTGAGTATTTCCAATCAAGTAAGCAAAGAAATAAAATCTCTTTCACATTATTTCTGTTGAACCATTCTAATTCTTATCATTAACATTCATAAATTCTCTTACGCATACAAACCATTTGGTCAGAGCCTATAACTTTTATGTAGGTCCTGAATCAGAATGTCTCGATAATAATCAGTATTTGATTGTATGTAATAGATCTAGTGCCAAACACTGGCAACTCTCAAGAAAGTAGTCATTATCAACCACAACTGGAAGAGAAATTTGTGTTCATTCAGGCTAACTTTTGATATACGGAATAGTGGTCAAGTAGTGTCTTAAAATATTCAAACGAATAGGGTTTTAAAATGCACAGTTTCAGTTAAATTTACCGGTAACTGTTATCTTGATTAACCACTCGTGGAAATTAGTTTTACCTCTGCTGGACAGGTTGTAATAGCGAATTATTTTCAAGAACTGTGGAAATTTCCCCCCTTGTTTATGCGCCTTCTAACAGTGTACTCTACTGCTACCTGCACATGTGCAGAACCAGAAAGTTGTTCATGTGGGAATCCAGTGTGTTCCATTCCTAAGCAGGGTTCATGCAGCCCTGGAAAATTCTTAATGGTTATGGAAATGGGAATTAATATTTCCAGGCCTTGAAAGTCATGCAGTTTGTGCATAGGTCATTGAAAGTCCTGGAATAAAATTGACAGAAAAAGTTTCCAAACTGTTGATGGATGACTTATTTTAGGTACCAAATTCTAGACATTTAAACAAACCAATAATTTAATTTATTGTTGTTTACACTGGATAGAATGGTAGATGTCCATCAAGAAGAGGAAACTACAATACAGGGCTGAGGGTCAGTGAACTAATGAAAGCCCTGCAATTATATCAAGTATAGTGCTGCATGAACCCTGCCAAAGTTCAAAATAACTTGTGTGAAATTTTCATTTAAAATCTAAGCGTTTCTGTATACGTTATTGTACTTGTGCGTCATGTTTACAGAGTATTTATATGGGTAGATGATGTGTAATTGTGTCAGATTGTGAAATACTGCTAAAAATAAAAGCTCAACCCTGTAAATAGTGATGTGTATACAACCAGTGTTCTCAGTACGTATACACTGATATGCAGTGTGTTGCTGTACGCTTAGAGATTGTATTTATGGTAAACTTTGTGCCATTGGAAAGTTAAAATAAATTCAGGACACATGTCTGTGTCCCTGCTGTAAAAGTATGTTGTTTTCTGTCTATGGAACATACATGTAGAAGTAGTTATATCACGCTTTTATGTGCATGGCAATGTTCAGGCTCTGGATAGAACCTTGATTGTAATCACAAGATGTAAGGTGGGTTTTCTCTATCACACAACCTAACTGCTAGTGCCAGTACATGAGATGTGAGATCGGTTCCTCTAGGCCCGACCTGTCATGTAGGTTGAGTGCCAGCGCATGAGATGTGATATGGGTTCCTTTGGGCCCTACCTATCATATAAGCTGACTGTCAGTGCCAGTACAGAAGATGTGATATGGGTTCCTCTGGGTCATACCTATCACATAACCTGACTGCCAATGCCAGTACATAAGATGTGATATGGGTTCCTCTGGGCCATACCTATCACATAACCTGACTGTCAGTGCAAGTACATAAGATGTGAAATGAGTTCCTCTGGGCCCTACCTATCACGTAAGCTGACGGCCAGTGCCAGTAAGTAAGATGTGAGATGGGATCCACTGGGCCCTACCTATCACATAACCTGACTGCCAGTGCCAGTACATAAGATGTGATATGGGTTCCTCTGGGCCATTAAAACTGTTAAGTACTATGTAAAATCCCAAGCGTTCATTCATTCCTCTGGGCTGTAGCTCCCATACAACTTGATTGCCAATGTCTAATCCTACATAGTATGAGCTGTGAAAATGACTGCCAGCTAATACAAACTGCAGATGTGAGATGGGTACCTCTGGGCTCCACCTCCTTTAAATGTAGACCATAAATCACCCTGCCCCACACAATTTCCTGTGTTGATATCTCCAACCCTCACCTTGTATAAATAGAAAGAAAAGCTATTAACTGTTTGTTCTATTTTAAAGAATAGAAATATACATAGTGAATGGCCACCAAAAACCATGACTGACCCAACACTACCGGTATTCAAATTCTAAAGGTTCATGCAATCCTAACATGCTGGCTTCCCATCCGGCCGTATGCGGGAACATGGAGGTATATACTTGGTCCATATATAGCTCTATGGCTGGAAGATCTTTCAGGTGAATACTGTAATTCTTCAACCTTTTCACATGTTTGCAAGCATGTTGACAGTATTAAAGGACTACTTCAATGTCAAGGCTTGTGTGTATTAAAAGCAAAATTAAATGATAAGAAGAGAGATGGTTTAAATTTCTTTAATGTATCTTTTAGAAAAATCCCATGTATTAAAACAACTGTTAGTAGTTTTGAAGAATAATAATTGAGGAAACGAAAAGTTTGTCAATTCGATTTTGCATGGTGTGATGTTATACAGGAACACTAGGGGTGACCTATCGCACAAACAATGTCATACTTTCGAACACACTTAACATCATTCCAGCATAACTGCCTTCCTTCATATCATATCTGCCTTACTTGACATCATACCTGCCTTACTTGACATCATATCTGCCTTACTTGACATCATATCTGCCTTACTTGACATCATCTCTGCCTGATTCTTAAGGGATATTATCATGTCACTACAGGAAAAGTTTATGGAAAGATTTTGTTTTGGAGAAATTTTCATTTATGGGGTAAAATAGTTACACATCTTAAATCCTTTTTGAACTGTGGTGTTAGCTCTGTTGTATTGGGTATCCTTCGTATCATTTTAATATTTTCGCATTGGGTTCTCTTGGTTTCTCTTATGTGTAGACTGATAAAATTATAGGCCTACCTTTTTGTGATACACCGAGACTGGCTAAACCAACCAATGTAGGCCTATATATAGTTTTCCAAAATCAAAGTAAAAATATGCATAAATTGCAATTTCATTTGCTCTTCAGCTGCTCTTTCATACCGTATGCGAGAAGGTTGAGGAATTATTGAAAGTAAAGCTTAACTGCAGTGAACTGTACAGTTTTGCTTAATAACTGTACCGAGATACCTGAAGAAGTGAAGAATTAGCAAAACTGGTTGGAATTTTAAAAATCTGTACGCAGTTTCTTATTTAGGCTACCGGTACTAACTTTTAAGACATATATTGGACGTGGGTTGGACTCGGGTGGAGGAGAGGAGCTGTACAGGAAGAAAACATGAGGGCTAACTTCTCAGTGGGGTGTAGGGAGATTGAGAAGAGTGGGGGTGAGGATGACAGGTGAGTGCCATGGGTGTTAAGGGTTGAAGAAGTGGGAGGGAGAGAGGGGTGGGGGATTTGTAATGCACCTCCCATAAAACATGACTGTAATGCAATGCAGCACTTAGTTCCCAGAGAACCAGTTCGACACGTGACATCGAGTCAAAAACAACAGGGAGTCCAATTTTCGCGCGCAAATGCGCTGTAGCATTGTTAGAACGACCTGCTAAATTCACGTATGTTGCACGATCTGGAATAAGACGTACGGACCTTTTCAGAACAGACAATCTAACAGCTGAATCGGAACGGGTGACTTCACTGGAACAGTGACTGGAGAACAGGTTGACTGGGATCTTTGTCTTCATGGCGTTACTCCAGCACCAAACCTGCAAATCAACGTACCGTACTTGAATTGGTTGTTGGCAGTTATTCTTACGTGACTCTTCACTCCTTGTTCCATGTACCAGAGGTAGGGAGAACTATACAAGCACATCTTGTGTTCAAGGTATGTTGACTGGTATTATACGATGATATGTAGTATTTATACAGACCTGGACAAAGACTTGTTCTGTGGACAGTCAACAGGTGTGCGCTTACAACAACAACGCAGTTAAAGATTTTCTCAGTGCCTTTGTGAAGAAAGTTTAAACTTAGAGGAGTGTAAGCCGCTTAAATGTTACATTTTCTGTTTTTCCAAACGATTTATTTACGATACTTTTTGATTTTATAGGGTTCAAGAAACCTAACCATACAGGTTGTTCAAAAATTAGTACTCATGGACTGATACCTTATGGGTCGAGGCATCCTTGCAGATAACTCGATCGCGAACAAGTGTGCATGACTCCAGTATATATTGTTATGTGGGAGGGGAGAGTTTTGTCATGGGTGCTGCCATCATGTGTTGAGTTAATCTAATCATATAGACGTCAGTGAAGTTAGATCTCAGTTCCCAGTTAACGATCGACTTTCTGATATGAACTTAGCTCCCAGATATCAGTTTCTGGTTCGATATTGAAAGCTGAATATCAAACTGTGAACTGGGAGCTAACTTCAAATATTTTTGGTAATGTTTGAGACATACCACACCTAATGGTACCAGTAGTTCAAAATTATGGCGCTGGGGGCGGACGTGCTGATGAACATTGAACAGGGATCTGGGTCTGTACAGCTCTTAATATGGCACTAGGGGTACCAAACGTGGTACATGTACACTTTGAGACATACCGCACCTATTGGTACCAGTAGTTTACATCTTGTGGTATATTTTGAGAATATTATTTAATCCATGCTGTTAATCATGACTTGGAGCACTGTACAGAGAACAAACCAAGTTCCAGCCAGCAGGAGGTAGGCAAGTATCGGTAATGGGCCGTCACCCACTACCTTACTTCTCCTGCTGGTTGAGACAGTTGCATGGACAGCACTGTTGTTTGTGTTGTTGCTTTTTGTATACATCAATGTACATAGCCTCACTTTTCAAACTGCAAAGTGCTTTATCTTGTTTTATATATATCGGTGTATTTTTTTATTGGATGATGGAGTACATGTTTCCTATGTATTTCTTTTCTCTGTGAATTCCTTGGGGAAGAACAGTTTCATTGTAAATGTTCCGAGCTACCTTCGATAAATAAAAATTTTATTATTATTAGTATAATTATATATGTAGAAGCTAACTATCAAGGAGGCCAGCTTTGTGGATTGGTTGAGAAAACAATAAATTCACCATTAAGGGCTAATAGAATATCACTGTGTAGCAGCTAACTATTAAAGAGGCAGACTCTGTGGATTTGTTGAAAGGACAGTATATTCCCTATTCAGAGCTGCTACAATATCGCTAGACGTATGTGGAAGCCAGCTATGAAAAAGGGATTCAACGCTTTCAGGATTTGTGTAGCCAAAACCGGCCACGATAGCACAGTTGGCAGAGCATCCGCATCGGGAGCGGTAGATCCAGGGTCAACCCTGGGCCGAGTCACACCTAAGACCTTATAAGAGGAAGTTGTAACTTCCTCGCATGACGTTCAGCATGAAGGGGTTTGGGCGGGGCACCTTACTTGCCTGCGGTTAGGCTCCTCAGTGAAGCAGCCCTAGATTAAAGAGCGGTGGAAATCCATCCTGCAACAAGGAGGCACATTACATGCACTCTAAGGATTCCTTCGTCGTCATATGACTGAAAATTGTTAAGTACGACGTTAAACCCGAAGCAGTCACTCACTCGTGTAGCCAAGAGAAGGCATGTTTGCCGAGTCATACACCAGTGTAAAGCCTAATGTACCAGTTTTCAAACAAACGTCATGTGGTTGAGATTGGACTATTTTTTTCGTGTTTTATGTCCTGTTATTTAAAAATTAGGGCTTGAAGTCCCAGGCATTGAAGTCAAGTACCTTGGTATATATATATTGGGTATAAATAGCGTTCGGACGATTTTGCCATCTGTGGTTTGCTGGTAGTTACACTGCTCTTGAAATGCTAATTGGCAGATACATTGGAAAAGGCTATTAAACTTAGCAATGCTATTTAGATGCAAACTAAACTATAGAAATGCTAAAAGCTGCTAGTGCACAGTAAAAGAATAGAACACATTTATATACAACCAATACCTTAAATGAAAGGGGTATTGTTAAGGTTAAAGAAAATGTCTAAATTTTTTCAGCAGTTCTTGTTATTTGAGTATTTAGCAGTTAAACATCAAAGGCGTAGAAGTCCCTTTTAGGCCGCCATTTTAACAGATTACATAGTTTAGCTTTGTCAAGTAACTCTTCAGGGCATGGTATTCCAAACACATTTTGGCAGCTTACAGCCAGGCGTGTTGACATGGTGTGGCCCACCAGTACATCACAAACTCTTCCTTTTTAGAGTTGGCTTTTACAGTTCTTAAAATTCACGATTATCACGATATATGTACACATTTAGATGAGACTGGAAATGCACGTTAATCATATGGTGGGATCAAAACCTTAAGCAGAGTGACATCACCATGGATATTCAAAAGGAGGAAGGGAGGCTTTTCAGTGGACAAGCCTACAACATGGCTGGTCTTTCAGTGTGCCTCATATTGATGGATTTTGAGTTAAATGACGATGTTTAAAACTGCCTCTCTCTCTTACAAAAACTTTAAAAATCTAAAAAAAAAAAAGAAGAATTCCACACAGTTTGTACGGCTATTTTATTTAAGATATATGTTGTATACATGTGTTTTTTCTTTTAATGAAATTACCACTATGTAAAGTATTACACCAAAAAACTGACGACCAACATACTAAACGTGTATTTTTTTTTTTTTATAACACTAGTATCCGGAGCTGATATCTGGTAACCTACGGGACCTGAGGATGCCACTGCAAAATAGGAGTGGGAAAGGCAGCTCTAGGGGGAGTTCATCGCAGCTGGAAAGGGGGGAAGGGTATATTGAAGAGAGGCGAGAGGGTATTATGGCAAATCATGTTACCGAGAATGTCTGTGAATAGGTGTAAGTTACAAGAAAACGTTGAAAGCTTTTAATAGTGCAAATGGTCCACCATAGGTTTCCAATAGTTTTTACATAAATGAGTTCTTTTATCATTTATTGGATGTACCATTCGATGGGCATTTAAGTGTGGCCAAAGGCAACGCTCAAACAAACAAAGTAAATGTTATTCTCTTTATAAGTCACGTGACGTTGTGAATAAAATTACTAGAGACAAATGGCTTGATAACATTAGGGCTTTGCGGATTGAAGTATTTGTAACACGGACTTGCCTTATTGTTTGCAGGCTAACAGACTACAAAGGAGACACAGCGATGAAACCATAAAACAACATGGCAGTGACAGCTCAAAGACGTCTCCTTGCTCTCAGTCAAATGTAAGATTTGACCATACACCATTCATTACTCCGAGGTAAGGCTTTATGTACATGCACGCTTACAGAAGATAAACCCGATAAAACCAATATATTAGCGTTGAACTGACAAAGGTGTCGTTAAAGATTTATATACTTGTCACAGGTTCTACAAATACAATAATGCTGTATAGCACAACGCAGTTACACCATTACGGCAAAACAACAGGACCGTATAAAGGCGAAATGCGTAAATAATTTTGTCACTCAAATTTCTGTGGTCACGCGGGTTAGGGCGCTAGAGCAGCGTAATGACCAAAGAGTCTTTCCAATGCGTTTCCTGTGAGTTCAAGTCCAGCTCTGACCGGCTTCCACCCTGATCGTACACGGGAAGGCCTGGCAGCAACTTGGGGGTGATCGTAGGCTTTCTGGCTCTGTCCGATTTCCTTCCACCGTAATGCTAGTTGTCGGTGTATAAGTAAAATATTATTGAGTACAGTGTTAAGCAACAAACTGAGTAAAGAAATAAATGATAGATTAAATTTCAGATTCCTTACAAATGAATGCAAACAATAATTCCACCGCCACTCAGCCTGATACTAAAGTGATTGATAACTGCTCTCCACCTGGCTTCTTTGCTGTATCGCTAACTCGCTGCCTCGCCCTTTGCAAATGCCTAGGATTCAACAGTAAGGCGATGTCCACTCCAACACTGGCCCCACAAATTACAGCAACACTGGAATATCCCACAACCAATAGACCGGAATACGACAGCAGGCAGTGTTGGTCACACCAGACTGGTGGACTAACGATATTATTTACTTATTTGATTGGTGTTTTACGTCGTACTCAAGAATATTTCACTTATACGACTGCAGCCAGCATTATACTGGGAGGAAAGCGGGCAGAGCCCGGGGGAAGCCCACGACCATCCGCAGGTTGCTGGTAGACCGACTAACGATATCGAATTTACGTTTGGTATATGTAGGTGCAATAATAAGAGCTGAACAGACCCGGTTCCCGACTCAGTGTTCAGCTGCATATGCGCCCCCTAGCGTCGTAACTTGGAACTACTGGTACCATCAAATGCAGCATGTCTTAAGTGTACATGTACCACGTTTGGTACCTCTAAGTGAAGTATTAAGAACAGAATATTACAATAAATATTTGAAGTTAGCTCCCAGTTCCCAGTTCGATATTCAGGTTTAAATATCGAAACAGGAACCGGGAACTGGCGGCTAAGCTCACGTCTGAGTGTTGAGCCGTTAGCCGTTAACTGGGAACTGGGAGCTTACTTTATTGACATATCATTTAGGCCTGTGAAGCACAAGTCATTTGGGAAAATGTCGTCGGACAATGGGAAGGTTTGTAGTCATTCGACCGGAACATCCGTCGACAGCACACTTCTTTCTATCAGGTCTGCTATTTGAAAACTTCAGTATTTTAGCATACAAGTTCATGTTTGCTCATACAACATACGTTCGCTTTAAAATCAGAACTGGGGGCCGCCGTGGCCGAAGTGCTCAGTGTGCCAGCGCGACGCAATGATTCAGGGACCTCTGAGCCAATGTGGTCTCCATGCTGGCCTCCTCTCCTCTGCAGGTTGCTGGCAGACCTTCCCAAGACCTTCCCCATGGCTTTGCCGGTTTTCCTTTCACAATAATGTTTCACACCATGAAATCAGATTAAAATCAGAAGTATCATCGCCGGAGTAGGTGACGAAAAATTGAACAACAGAACAATATGACCAGTTTAAGTAAATTCTGAAATTCAGCAAAACCTGATGTCTGTTGGTGTTCTTGAATAAGACAAAGCAGAGGGACGGAAAGACATGGCGACTTCACACGGCTCTAGGTACTTAACGGGTTAATATTTACTTATTTGATTGGTGTTTTAGGTCGTACTCAAGAATATTTCACTTATATAAAGCGGCCAGCATTATGTTGGAAGATTTATTTATTTATTTATTTGATTGGTGTTTTACGCCGTACTCAAGAATATTTCACTTATACGACGGCGGCCAGCATTATGGTGAGTGGAAACCGGGCACAGCCAGGGGGAAACCCACGACCATCCGCAGGTTGCTTGCAGACCTTCCCACTTACGGCCGGAGAGGAAGCCAGCATGAGCTGGACTTGAACTCACAGCGACCGCATTGGTGAGAGACTCCTGGGTCATTACGCTGCGCTAGTGCGCTAACCGACTGTAGGAAAAAAACCGAATAGTACTGTAACGCAAGTTAAGACAAAATCTGGTTAATTCTGTAATCTATGTCAGTCTGGGTCTAACTGTGAGTGTGGTGTGCAGGCGAACAGCCTATACAATGGTGTGTTGGGGAAAAGTTTGCAGGCGTATTATTTATAAATCCGAAAACTGTGAGAAATGTCATTGATGTTTGTACAGATTGACTCCAATACTGAATCCTTTGTTGCACCCTCGAGCAGTATCACCTGCAAAATGGAGATTCCTGTCTGTGATTTTGACGTAATGCGGGCCGAATACAGCCAGGTATTAACTAACTCCGGTGAAGTGAAATTACAGGATTCACTGAATATTCACACCACTAGAGGAACAGTTTTTCCATCCGTGAAACAGGAGCCCCTGGATCACAGAACTGAACCCAATATATCGTGCATCTCTGAGCATGTATCTCCAGATGCATTCGCAGCACCAACCATAGAATCGTCTTTGGTGACAGATGAGAATATCAAACAGGAATATCTGGACGCTGATTCCTGGAAATCTCCAGAAATGTCTCCGACTGAATGTACACCAACTATCTGCATCAAGGAAGAGACGGCTGTTAGGGGGTTTGAGCTTGAAAGTTGTGAAAGAAAATTGATGTTAGGGGGTTACACTTCAGAACCTTGCAATGGGAAATCCACTGTTGCACATTGGAATTCACAAGAAACTTTGAATTTAGTTGTGAAAGTTGAGAGGTTGTCATCAGATATGATTAAACAACATTATAAGGACGCCACTGTGATGAAGTCTGAGCTTACAGAGAGTCTGAATGGATTTGATCGTAAAATCCAGAGGGATTTGCAAATGGCTGACTGCGCTGCCCGAGAGGAATTGTCTCCACATCCTGAAAAAGATGAATTGAGATCTGCACAGGCATGTGTTAAGAGCCTCAGCGTGGAGACTTCTCGGTCTGAAAGCGAAAAAACAGTAACAGAAGAGCAGATTGCCAGAAGAACCAGTGGACGTGGGCATCTGAAACGGCGTTCTAGACCACAGTTCCTAAGGGAAACGCCTGATGAAGAAGAGACTGAAGACTGTGATGAAGACGGACTGGATTCAGATGGATATGTACCCGATGATACAGACGATACAGACGATGGTGACGATGGTGATGATGGTGATGATGGTGACCCTTGCAGACCAAGAAAGCGAAAAAAAGCAGCCCTTTCCAGAACTGGAATGCAACCAAAAAGGGCTCGCTTAGACGAGCCATCCGCTGAAAGTGGCAAAAGCACGCTTCCTCCTGAAAGTAACGAGGAATGTGATTCAGGAGTAACGGATGTTCTTGAACACAGTTCCACCAACATGGTTGCAAGTGAACCTATCACAGGGACTGCAACATCTGCTCTTTCAAGGGGCAAACAAAGTGATACTGCATTCCGTTGTGAGCAAAAGAAACGGTACAAGGTGCCATGGGACGAAAGTAGTGAGCATATGATGAAAGGATCAAAGTATCTCTCTACTCTGACCTCAGAGGAGTACAAAGAGCTGAAAAGCCGACCCCCAAACTGTAGTAAGGAGACTGGTGAGCCAGTGTTCCGTGTTAGATGTGACATGTGCAGTTGGGCATTCAGGGATTTAGACAGTTTGCTGAAGCATATGTCAAAGAGCCATGGCACAACTGTGGAGAAACCATTTAAATGTGAGATATGCGATACAATAGTGGCAGACCAAGTCCATTTTACTGATCATGAATTGGAAGGCCTGAGATTTGTTTGCCATATTTGTGGCATTTCACACGTAAACAGTGAAAGTCGGGCACGACACGCTATTTGGGTTCATAATGGGGGCTACGGCTGCGAAACATGTGGTGAAAGGTTTCGCCATCTAAAGTCTCTTAAACAGCACCTGTTTGATTCAGAGAAACATGTTCCTGAGAATAAATGTCCCCACTGCAGCTGGATACTGAAATGGGCGAATTACTTCAAGCATGTTGACTTTCATATTCGGGGATTCCCCTATACCTGTGACATTTGTGGTTATGGCGCAGAGAATAGAAACACTATGGTTAGCCATAAGCTAATACACACAGGAAAGAAGGACCAAAAATGTCCTCATTGTGACAAATGTTTTCTTAGTGTTGATCGTGTCAAATGTCACGTACGAAAATCACATACAAAAAGAGCATATATTTGTCATGTATGTGGCAGGACTTTTACTGCGGAAGGAAAACTGCGAAATCATATGTTTAGGCATGGCGAGAAAAAGTTTGAGTGCGAAACATGTGGAAGAAAGTTTGGTTCAAGGGCAAATTTACTTAATCACATCAAATTTCATCACAAGCCACATTCATTTCAGTGTGATATTTGTGGCAAAAAGGCAGTGAGCCAGGCATGTTTGAGGGATCATATGAAAGTTCACTCGAATGATTTGCCATTTGAATGTCCAGTGTGTGGGAAAAAGTTCAAGAGGAAACATAACATGCAGAGCCATCTGCGCACCCACGGAGAGGACAGGAAGTTTAAATGTGACATCTGTGGGGATTGTTTTAAATGGAAACATAATCTTCAAAATCACATGAAAACTCACCCTGAAGAAACGGGTCATTAGATTTTCTTCCTGACTTGATCTGATCATACCACTATTTCCTGCTTACAGTTACATAAGCACTGACTATGTGAAAGGTAATAGTTTAACTCAGGCACTGGATATAAATCAACCTAGCATGCATTTCGGGGATTTCTGAACACTAAGTGGGCAATGGTTTTCTCTGTGTGACTTGAGTACCGATGTGACCCTTTCGGGGACAATATACATTCATGTTTTTATAAGATTTCATAGTTCATCTCAAAATATAGATGTAGTAATAAAGCTTTGTTAAAATTTGTCAAAAATTTGATAAAAATTTGATTTGTTAAAGTTTTCAGAAGAGTTTGACGGATGAATTACCGAGGACTTAAATTTCTCACTAATTTTTGTATGTGATACAGTATCCATATGCGATGATCTATACGCGCTTGTGCCCAGCTGAAACGGGATCTGAAGGAGACCACCAGATGTTCACGATTGCAGACTTCTCAACTCGACTTTGCCGAGTTGGATATATATGCTGATGATGGCAAGTTGGCTTTTGATTGGCACTTGACGTGTGAGACAGTTGCAAACAGCGATTGTCTTTCAGGATGTAGGCGAGTGTAAAAGCTGTCAAAGAGAAAAACATTTTACACATTTTTATTTGGTTTTCACACTTGGCTATGGCTATAATAAATACAGTGTATTGCCAAAAACTGTGTATCACTTTTATGGTTTGTGACTGATGTATCTACATATAGATACCAGTTGACTTGAAAAGAAACTTTTGTAAGGTTGTGCTTCATACGATTCTTGTTTTGTTTTGCTTGGTTTATGTTCATACTGCCTTCTTAAAACTGAAGTGTGACATTAACATATAAAGTGTTCGAGACCACACATTCAAAGTGTTCCACAGAACACTTCTCTCCAAATGTTACATGTAACACAATTATTGCATATTACACCTACAAGTGATGCATAGCACACATTCAAAGTGTAATCACGGTAATCACTTTAAATATTAATGCAATACTTCAGTTTTTGAAAGTGTGTAAAAGTGACAGAAGACATAAAGCTGCTTAACATGCAGTGGTATGATAAATACACGTAGCTGTCGTCTTTGGCATAACTCATGCTGTTGAGGACAGTCACATATACTGCTGTATGCTTTTCATCTGGAGGTTTGAACAATATTTTATGACTCTTTCCTTGTTCAGATGTGTATAGGCGTTTTACGCAACGGAAAAAGAAAATCCTCTCTTTTTATGCCCCAGGAAATGATAGTATTTAATTGTTGTGCGATTTCTTTTCAACAAAAATTGCATCCCCCCCCCCCGCCCCCGCCACTTTCAACGTGCCAGGGAAACTGCAGAAAATGCAAAGTATACAACGAGTCTTTCAAAATTTTTAAGTCTATCACATTTACTGTACCTAAATGAACACTTCAGACTAGATAAAAATCACGATATCGTAGTAAAACAGATATAAGTATTTCAGTGATTCTTAATTATAACTGCGTTTAACTAAATAGACAACTTTATATAATTTAGAGCCAGATCCTCTGTTTTTCACAAATAACCTGAAGTAATATCAGATTAGCATTTTAAAGATGTACATGTAGTGAAAAAAATTGGCGCCAAAGACTCGCTCATCTGTGGGTCACTCTCAATCTCACTGGATCAGTATTTAATCTGAAACCAAACGTAACCATTAATGAATCGTTAGGGTTAGCCATTGCCATAGCACTTTTAAGACTAAAGAAAGGACAGAAAAATTGGACGAAACATTGGTACCTCCAGCGTAAAAAATTTGGTCACAGGAAGCCAGAAGATTATGAAACTATTTTTGTCTCCATTACTGTCATCTTCCGGTTTGGTCATTCATATAGGAAGGGTTATGTATTTATTTATTTGCTTGGTGTTTTACGCCGCACTCAAGAATATTTCACTTATACGACGGCGGCCAGCATTATGGTGGGTGGAAACCGGGCAGAGCCCGGGGGAAACCCCCGACCATCTGCAGGTTGCTGGCAGACCTTCCCACTTACGGCCGGAGAGGAAGCGAGCATGAACTGGACTTGAACTCACAGCGACCGCATTGGTGAGAGGCTCCTGGGTCCATTACGCTGCGCTAGCGCAGCTAACCGACTGAGCCACGGAGGCCCCGCATATAGGAAGGGTAGCTGACAGTATGTTTCAATTACCTTTAGAAGGAAATCTCATCCTTCTTTCTTTGGTTAATGCATGATGCACTCATCGATCAAAATCTACTTTTGAGATTTGATTCCTTCAGTAATACTGACATCAATATTTAGGGCTTCAATATCGCATACAGAAGGTCAATATTATTGTCAATAATACGCATTGGTAATAACCTTGACGGAAATGGTGGACGGGTATAGGCGGCATAAAGAGGTACCTAAAGATTGAAGACATTGGAAAAGCGGCTGGGTCTAACTATGAATGTGTTATGCAGGTGAACAGCCGATACAATTATGTTGGTGAAAAAGTTGCAGGTGCATCATTTATAAACCAGATAACTGAGAAATGTTGTCATTTATGTTTGGACAGAATGACTCCAGAACTGAATCCTTTGTTGCACCCTCGAGCAGTATTACCCGCAAAATGGAGTATCATATATATTTTAAAAAATTACATACGTACATCGTAAATATTTAGAAGACGTCGAATATTTTCTATTTAGTACAAAAACACTACTTGGCACAGCCTACAAAACGGCTCCAAAAATTTGACCCCTGACGTCACGTGACGTCATACTGAATTGTTAACTGAAATGTTGACTGGCGTTTACGTCTTGACCAAAACACCTAAAGATTTCATTCTTGGTGCACAAACACTACTTGACAAGCCCTACAAAACGGCGCTAAAACTTTTGGCATGATGTCTGGTGATTCACACTGAATTGTTAACTGAACTGTTAACTGGCGCTTTTGCCTTAACCCAAACTCGTAGAGATTTGATACTTGGTACACGGACATTACCTGGGAATTACCTGGGAATCCTGTCAAAACGGCGTTCAAAGTGTTGGCGTCTGACGTCAGGTGAAAAAATTTTATTTGTCATCTTCATGATTCGTAAAAAGCCATACCTGTATATGTAGCTTGTAGGCCTATATATACACAAAGAAACAGTAGAAGGCTCAGCAGCGTAGACTTATGAAATAATTTAGTAGGCCCTAGATGTAGCCTTTGAAAAGAGGTGCTGCTAACTGTGACGACGAAGATTCATTCGCTGTGTGTACATACACTGTGTCTTCCTATGACAGAGCGAGTCCATGCCACGAAAGTGCTGCCGTCACTGAAGTATCATGCCGAAGACACCAGACACGACACACCACCCAGTCACATTATACTGGCGCAGGGCAAACCAGTCCTGTTTTATTGCTCTTAACGCTGAGCGTTGAAGCCTAAGCCATGGTCTTCGGACTATATAGTTACATAAGCTTGCTGCTATAAAAGAAGTGCTCATACAGCCCGAGTGTTGTAATGGTACAAACACCAGTCAAACATAAATCAACATGATGCGAAGTTACAGCTAACATGATAGTAGGGGGGTATTTATTTATTTATTTTTATTTGATTGGTATTTTACTCTGTACTCAAGAATATTCAGCTTATACGACGGCGGCCAGCATTATGGTGGGAGAAAACCAGGCAGAGCCCGGCGGAAAGCCTCGACCATCCGCAGGTTGCTGCAAGGCCTTTTCACTTACAGTAAGGGGGAAGTCAATACCGTTAACATACAGCAGGCATTTGTAGGCCTACTTGTAGAGCACATAATGTTTGTAGAACTATTCTACCTCGAGTGTTTTTGTAAAATATTGTGCATATCTAGAGTAAATTTAGCTATAATTAAATGGGTAATCATTTATGAATTAATTTATGAATTATCCGCGTTATAATATATGAATTTCGAGAAGCAATTACTTGTGTGACAAAATGCGTGAATGTGTAAAGTTTCTGTTAATCGTTGCTAATTGTTTTGCTACAACATATCTCAAAATTTTTGTCTATAAAATTGGCAAATCGTAAATTTTTCTGTTTTGGCGCCAATAGGTTCACTGTATTAATAAATCCTACGAAACAAGCTGTTAGCATTTTCTAGACTGAAAAAGTTCCACAGATGGTTTTGTTTTCATTTTCGCCTGCAGTGTCCTTTCTCTGCATGTAATGATGATTTTGTAGATGCGTTAGAAAATAAAAACAATAGCTTCATTCACTGCGTATACGCTGTGATAATTACAGTAAAAAGATAGTGTACTTGATTGCTTTTTTACTCGTGGCTTGCCCCCAAACAATTGATTTTGCCTCTGATACTACAGGTATCGCAGCGTATATACGCACTGAATCACGGCATTTTACGTATCCACAACTTTTGTGTGACGTATTTACGTTGGTTAATGTTGCTAACAAAACTGATTCATCAAGCAGCAGCAATATGTCATTTTTGGAACAAAGAATCCCAAGCCATGTGCATAATACCGCATAACACTCTGGGCGAGACGCCGCCACCTCGGCAAGTGTTTAACGATAACGGCCAGCCATAATCATACCAAACTCCATAGACACATTGTGATATGTGTCATGAAAGTAAACTTTGAAGCTGAGCCACACGTACTGTTTTCTGCATTAACGGACGCATTTTGTTTTCATATCTGTGCATCCAGTCGCTGCCTTTTTGCTCTGTGTTCATTTTGTTCACAATTAAACAATAAATCATTAAACCAAGCTTTATATGTTATTATTTTGCTGTGGACAAGAACCCCGCCATTACACATGTGTATCTAGTATTAACACAAGCAAGGGCTGATTTATAGGTTTGTGTTTTCTGAATTCAGCTCCTGTCTCATCAGTGTAACATGTGCTGTAAGGAGTGTGCGCTTATGCGTGGTACCGGTAGTAAAAATTCGTCACGGTTCAGTTAGTCCTTCACTTTTTGTAAGTTCGTGTCGTTCCATTACAGACTTCATTTAGGATGGACACTGCATGGATCGGATCAGTCCGGGGACATTGTCAGGGTATGTCGACATTCAATTTACGTATATTCCCTGTTAGAATGTAACCGTGTGGGTCTGGATGTTGGGTATGCACATGGGGGACATGTTACCGATAATATGCACATCTGTTGATGACCCTATATATGTCGTCTGTCCGGGAATAGGTGTGGAGAGGTGGACTGTCAAGGAATAGGGATGGAGAGGTGGACTGTCCGGGAATTGTGGTGGAAGAGATGGACTGTCCGGGAATTGTGGTGGAGAGATGGGCTGTCCAGGAAAGGGTAATGTTCCGGTTGCCGGCTTTAACCAGTCCGAAACTTTAATTTTCCTGAATAAAATAAGGTATTTAAAGCTGTATGGCAGAAATTGTACTACCACCGCCTAGAATCAGTGGTCAAGATAATATGGCGATTTGCTGATTACAGTTTATTTATATTTAAGGTATATTGAATTTGAGTTAGACAAATTTAAGCTAAAGCCAGAAATCAGTTTATGAAACTGACTAAAGTGGGGAGAAAATGTCCCACGGGCGTGTGTGTGGTGGGCAAGGGGATCCCCCACAGACGTCACATGGCAAAGGGTATGACGTCAGCTCATGAAATAATCTGCTTTTCACTATGAGTACCAGCGAAGCTAGTCAGCGACAAATTAGCGCTACCGCCACTGTACAAATCCCTCAAACTTTATAGCAGGATTTGTGAACATGTACTGATTTACACGAGTGTTGGTTTATGTAAAATTCAAAGTAATGAATATGAAAGGAAACTAAAATAAATAAAATATGCATTGCAAAACAGATATAGAAAAGTATGTCTTTATAATAAGAATCAGAGCATACCACGAATGGAATTGAGCAGATTGAGGGTTTATTAAGAATTTCACTATTTGCAAATTTTTGTTTGGTTTGAAGAGTGATGTAAACAATTGTAAATATCCTTTCCATAAGAAACAAAAGTCGACATAAAGTATCCATGTGGGGATTCAACAGTTAGACCACTTATTATGAATACTTATTCAGTATTGATGGGTCAGATAGCTGAGGAAACAGTTCTACATTGTGGTTGAACTTTGTCTTTTCACAGAACCACACTGAAGCCACGAAAATTGTCATTTGGATATTCGAAGTCGAAAATTTACCACAAAATGGAGAACCTTGTCTGTGATTTTGACGTAATGCAGGCTGATTACAACCAAGCATCAGAGACTTCAGTGAATACTTCTCTAGCGAAATTAAAAAATTTTTTCAGAGGAACAACGCCTCCATGTGTGAAAGAAGAACAAACAGAGCATGAAAATGGAACAACTTTACCCTCTACTGCCGGATCAGTGGTAGAACCAGAAGAGATGAGAGAGATGAATGTAAAACGAAAGTATCAGGAAGTTGATGGTTTAAGATCTACAGAGGCTCCGCCTCAAAATGATCCAGTGATCCAAATTAAGCAGGAAATGGCATTTGACGAATTTGAGAGTTGTGAAAGACAACTGATGCTAGGGAGTTACACCTAAGGTTACCCCAAAGAGGATTTACTCACAGAAAGGAATTTAAAGGAAACTTTGAATGCTGCTGTGAAAGTGGAGAGATTGTCATCAGATATGGTTAAATAACATTGTAAGGACGCCACTGCGATGAAGGCAGGTGTTAAATGTGATAATGCAGATGTGAAAATGTTTGGTGATGAAAATCGGAAAAATTCGCAATTGGTTGACAGTGAAGCTAAATCTTCTTATCTAGAGCAACTGTCGACACCGGATCCTAGAAACAGCGAATTGAGACCTGAACCAATGAACATGTGGACATCTCAGTCCGAAAGCGAAGAGCCAGTAACAGACGAGCAGATTGACAGAAGAGCCAGTGGACGTGAGCATCTGAGGTGACGTTCTTGGCCACAGTCCCTGAAGGAAATGTCTGATGAAGAGGAAGCAATGTCTGGTAAAGAGGAAGCTGATAAAGACAGATCGGATTCAGAAGAATATCTTCCCGGCGATGGATCTAATGATGATGATCATGACTCCTGCAGATCTAGAACGCGACACAAAGCAACCTATTCCAAGATGACGGTCCAAAGAAAGACAGGTTTCGATACACTACTTTTTCAAAATTCAAGAAGCTCAGTGCCTTTTCAAAGTAACTCAGAAGTAAATTTAGTTCTTGAACAAAATTACACCGTTGATGAGGGTAAGCTGATGAATCGGCAATAGAAACGATGCGAAAAAATTTTTTGGGACGAGAATAGTGCACATATAATGAAAGGATCAAAGTATCTCTCTACCCTGACCTCAGAGGAGTACAAAGAGCTGAAAAGTCGACCCCCAAACTGCAGTAAGGATACTGGTGAGCCAGTGTTCCGTGTTAGGTGTGACATGTGCAGTTGGGCATTCAGGGATTTAGACAGTTTGCTGAAGCATATGTCAAAGAGCCATGGCACAACTGTGGAGAAACCATTTAAATGTGAGATGTGCAATACCACAGTTGATAGCCAAACCCATTTTATTAACCATGAACTCAAAGGCTTTAAGTTAATTTGCAGGATTTGTGGCATTTCATTTCCTGACCATCATAGTAGAAGCAGACACGCTGCTCGTGTCCATAATGCAGGCTATGGATGTGAAACATGTGGGAAACGATTTCACACCCAAAAGGCTATAAAACAGCACCTGGGCGAATTACTTCAAACATGTTGACTTTCATATTCGGGGATTCCCTTATACCTGTGACATTTGTGGTAAAGGCACCCAGGATGGAAAGACTATAATTAAGCATAAGCTGATACACACAGGCAAGAAGGACCAAAAATGTCCTCACTGTGACAAATGTTTTCTCAATGTTGATCGTGTCAAATCTGACATAAAAGAATCACACACAATCAAAGCCTATATTCGTGACATGTGGCAGTACTTTTGCTTTGGAAAGGATTCTGCGATATTCTGCGATGGTGAGAAAAAGTTTGAGTGCGAAACATGTGGAAGAAAGTTTGGTTCAAAGGCAAATTTACTTAATCACATCAAATTTCATCACAAGCCACATTCATTTCAGTGTGATATTTGTGGCAAAAAGGCAGTGAGCCAGGCATGTTTGAGGGATCATATGATAGTTCACTCGAATGATTTGCCATTTGAATGTCCAGTGTGTGGGAAAAAGTTCAAGAGGAAACACAACATGCAGAGCAATCTACGCACCCACTGAGAGGACAGGAAGTTTAAATGTGACATCTGTGGGGATCGTTTTAAATGGAAACACAATCTTCAAAATCACATGAAAACGCACATGGAGAACAACGGTTGAATGGAGCCAGTTATTTTTCTTATTTTCAGGCTGTGTTGTTAAAAGGGCAATGTTTATTTATATGTGTGATGTTACGGAGAAATGTATCATTAGTCTAAAGGATTTCTCTCATCTTTGGGGGGCGTTACACTGTAATTGTGATCGTTCATTAAATGTGATAAGAACATATCGTTTGAGAATTACTGTAGACGTGTAATAAATTGCGGTTTCTTCCAGTGCTGGCCGCTGTCGTATAGTTGAAATATTCTTGATTACGGCGTGAAATACCAATCAAATAAATTGAATAAATAATTAATTACACGTAATATTATTGCACTTTTCTTACCTAATTATACCTACGCCATAGTACCAGAGGCTGATGAAGTTGCTATTTTTAAAGTATTGGCGTGAAAAGTTAGAATAAAATCCTAACTGAGACAAGATTCGAGAGACGTTCGTATACCAGCCGTCAACCAAACTGAGCATTCTGGCCCAGTAATGGCTAGGCCAATCATAACTGAGACAAGATTTGAGACAGAGGTTCGTATACCAGCCGTCAACCAAACTGAGCATTCTGGCTCAATAATGGCTAGGCCAATCATAACTGAGACAAGATTTGAGACAGAGGTTCGTATACCAGCCTTCAACCAAATTGAACATTCCGGCTTAATAATCGCAAGGCCAGTTCCGATAACGGTGCTGCAGGCAAGCCACCAAATATCTAAGGAAGTATGTCTAAAATATAATAAAAACCTGATAATGATAAGAAGGAAACCAATGCATTAACGACAGTGTGATAGTGATCTGCCCACCTCTAGCCCATTAAACATGGCTTCTTTTCAGTTTAGCTCAGTTTGGGTTTTATTCTAACTTTTTATGTAAATGCTAATTACCCCCCCCCCCCCCCTTCACCCTCTAACAATGTAGCTAGAGATCGGTAACATCGGTAAATTGCTGTCCAAGCAAATTAATTTACCATGACCAGATAATCTGGAGAGTTTGTAATTTCCTGTTTAAATCCAGCGAAGGTTATCTTTCAAAACCTCTAGCACATGTATGTATGGATTGTTAAAGCTGACAGATCATCAAGAATATACCGTTCAGTGAATGAGAAAAATAGGGCATAGTAATGGCTACTGTTGAATAATTTCTGTATCTACCGACCAAAAAGGGTCCATAATTTGTACCCATCGGAATATCTATACCAAGCCTTCTGATACCCGGTTTCGTCAAATTTCATCGGTTACTCGTAACCATTTACCAACTATCACACTCTCGTCTCGTCATTAAGTAATCGGAATCTCTTGTTTGACAGATCGTATATGAACAGCCTATTAGTGTTGAAGACCTCTTGTCTCCCGCCAATATGGTGCACACATCTGTATGTCCCACGTTGGAATGTTTGTCAGTGTCTCGGTTTCCTCAAATTTCACCGGTTACTTGTAACCATTTACCAACTATCACACTCCCGTCGCTCCTCTGGATGTATTTTACATACATGCGCTGTAGTCTTTTATATAGGTCGTACTAAGGAATCAGGATCTCTTGTTTGACAGATCGTATATGAACAGCCTATTAGTGTTGAAGACCTCTTGTCTCCCGCCAATATGGTGCACACATCTGTATGTCCCACGTTGGAATGTTTGAAAGTGTCTTGCCAAAAGTTGGTGGTTTACCTCGATTCCTCGGCGCATAAAACTGACCTTTTTCAGTATGTGTTAACAACAATCAAGTGAATGAGCTAGAATTTATGTGATGTTTGTAACAACCATTGAACAGCATGGTGTTGTACTTGTAACATTATCGAACGGAGAAGTATTGTAAGACATTAGCAGTGGCGTAGGGTTATAGTTTCTTTATGTACATGCGCACGAGTTTAGGCAAATTAGGCTTTTTCAAAATTCAGGACCTCGCAATTGGTCGAATATTTGACGCATTGAAAAAGTTTTGAATTTTTTTTTATAACTATCCTGTATTCTAGTGTATTTTGTGTCGGTGATTCCGGATCTGAGAGAGATAAGATTTTAGGACCTGTAAATCGAAACCTTTGAGAAATAGAAATTTGTAATGTGCTCTTTGAAAAGCGTTGAGCCATTTAAGGCACCATTAATAATTTCCTCGCTATAAGCGTTTAAATAACATATCCCAAAATTTTACAAATTTAAGCTCATTCATTTAATTTAGTTTTAAAGGGCAACGGGAAAATTATGTGAGCTTTACCTGCCTAGTTAACTGTTTGTGATTTCCCAATTCGGGCTGCGCATCGTAATACGTCAGCATCGCTTTGTTCATGACCAACTGTAACAACAATATACGGATGTGCACTAATGCAAAAGATGAAAATCATTTGGGAAGTCTTCTTGAAAGCCGTCAAACTGCAAGCAGTTCTAGTTATTATATCTAAGAACACTTAAATTGGAGTAAAGGGGTATCGTGTTGTCCAGAACATTTTATGGCATTGCCGTGACATAATCTTTATTTTAACATCGCTCTGAAAACATAATATTATGTTACATTTAAAGGTGGAGAAAACAACAAAAAAACAAAACAAAAAAAAACATACAAAGCTCAGATGAAAGAGAGCAAACAGTTAGTTGTAAATGTGGTCTTCAATATCTTTTTTTGATTTTTCTTTGAAGAGAAAAAGCCAGTTGAAAAGAATTTTTGTATGGTGGGTATTTGAGACCACGTATATTTGTCTTTGCGTAATAAGGTTATATTTGAGGATGTAATACATGTTTAATAAATACATTTGCACTAGAATATGACCTTTTCAGCTAACAAATGTATATCAAATCATATTTATGTTTTTAATATATTCATAATTTTATCACTTCAGATTAAATGGATGCGTTTGCATATAAACAACAAGGTTAAATTCAAATAAAAATATTAGATATGTAGAATATTATTTTGCAAAGACGATATATACCAAGAGGTAGGCCTACATACCCACCATAAGAAATACTTTTAAATACCATTTTTTCCTGAAAAAAAGACGATATTTGCCATATAAAGACCATAAGTTCTCACGCTGTTTCATCTGATTTTGACATTGTTTTTATGTTTTGTTCTCCTTTAACGGATTAGTCTTTAGAATGTAACCTCACTAGCGGATGTTGAGAGTCATATGTTGATCGTTTATACTGTGTCGAATCACACGACGGCTTTATCTACACTAGAACCGTTCGCTACTTGGTGAAAGCACTGGCTAGCCGCTATACCGCAATACCAGTCTCTTGTCCGATGAGTGCATGTGTTCGAATCCATCGATCGCAGCTTTGATCGGTAGCGGCTTTAAGTTTATTTCGGGTACTGGCGAAAGTTTGTTCCACTGTGGTGTTCTATATATAGTCTCGTCAACCAGTAGGGCGGACCGCTGTCAGTCTTCATTTGTGTTAACGGTACATTTATCGTTGGAGGAGTGAGGGGTGGGGTAAATATATATATATATATATATATATATATATATATATATATATATATATATATATATATATATATATATATATATATATATATATATATGTTTAATTCTAAACCGACATTGCTATATATATATATATATATGTTTAATTCTAAACCGACATTGCTGGAATAATTCATTAGCTGTATGAACTTTAATTTTTTGGGGTGAAATGTTTTAATTCCGTACTGAAGTGAAAAACGCTTGGGTTTGGTGTTAAGAGGCAATCAGATAAATACATGGTTCTGTATGGGATATGGTATTTTCATTCAGGACATGTATTATTGGTGGGCTAGTGACGCATCTGCATGGTTAAAATAAATTTTTGTTCATTTTTAACGTTATGCGTGTCTTTTTGGAGTTGAAGGAAACGAGAATTGGCTACCAGCATTCCGTCAGTGCGGATATTGGGAATTTCTAATTTCAGTAAAATGCTTCGGAAAGGCAGTAGAAGAAATATATCCCTCGTCTCGGGCATGACTCTTGCTGTATAGGTCGGTGAGTAACTTACCCCGTGCACACGGATAAAACACTCAGCCGTCACATTGATACAGAAATTAAAATTCTGGACGTTCACCTAAACAACAAGGAAATTAATAAATTAATAAATCAGTAAATGAAATAAATAATTAAATACTGATAAGTTTGCGATAGACTCGGGACTAATGTGGGTATACAAATGGCCTGGTTTCCGTCAAACTGTATGTGCGAAAAAGAGTCTAGCCGGATATACTTCTTATTTTTTTTTCTGGACATTGTTTAATTGTCTTTTACGTCACTAACGGTATACTTCCCGTTAATGTTTTCTTTGGCTTTAAATAAGCCAACAGTATTATTCTCGTGACAAACGGAAAATAGGGCTACAGCAATCAGGACCTTGTTTCAAGTCACATGGGCTATTTTCAACCACTCATTCGATTGCAGTAACCAGTGTTGGTTCGTACAACAAATGGAGTTTTATTGTTTCATTCTACCACTTAATTGCTTCCACGCGCCAGCACAGAGTAATGACCCAGGAGTCTTCCACCAATGCGATCGCTGTGAGTTCAAGTCCAGCTCATGCTCATCCTCTCCGGCCGTACGTGGGAAATGTCCGTCAGCAATCTGCGGATGGTCGTGGGTTTCCCCCGGGCTCTGCCCGGTTTCCACCCACCATAATGCTGGCCGCCGTCGTATAAGTGAAATATTCTTGAGTACGGCGTAAAACACCAATCAAATAAATAAATAATTTCTTCCATATTACATAAAATACTGAGACTTCATTGTCCCAAGAACCGCCAGTATCTTGCATCCACAATCTCCGTTCACAAGGTACAGAATTCCCATGGACATCTGTCGAATACATCATTTATCAATCTCTTTTCCATTCCATTTGTAGCAGTTGACCAAAGTCACATTTTTGTTCACGCTTGGTGACTTAGGTTGTTGTAAACTGCGTAGAAATCATCGTGGGTATGAATGTATAAACGCCCTAGGTGACCGAGCTATCCTTTAAGCAAGGAGTTGTTCAGTGCTCGTTTCATAGGTGAGACGGACAGAAGCTCCGGTGGAGAAAAGCCCTGCGGACAAAACCCCCGCCGGACATAAGCCCTTCGCTCGGTATTACGTGTATATGGTAAATGACATAAGTTCTTTGCTTGTTTGAGGAAACTTGAAACATTCTCCCTGGAGTGACGTTTCAGATTTCATCACATGTTGGCAATCAACAGAACCCTTTCTTACTCGTTCTGTCTCCATGTATTCTAGCTGTTTTTGGCGTCATCGGAAAGAGCCAAGTATCTCTCATCGGTGTACGGAATGCTCGACCTCTATTCCAGGCTTACCTGAAACCTAATGACGTCTACGAGGGTGGTAAACACTTGCTGTATTGCAACTTGTGTTGAACTTTTTCCCCAGAGAACATATCTTATATACATAATGTGTATACATATATGTGTGTGTGTGAGAGAGAGAGAGAGAGAATTGTTCCTATCGTTTAACGGTAAAATCCCCTTGCAGTTCGTTTTATTTATCATATACATCTATGAAGGGCATATGATACAGCAAAAAACATACAGTAACCTAGAAAATAAAATTATTTTTATTCTTTTAAGAGTATTCAAAAATATCATTTTTGTTGTGAGCTCCAATATGATTTGGTTTAAATTCCTAAATAATCAAAATTTTTATATACATCTGTTATAGTGAACTCATAAAATTGCAGAAGATGCCTGTAAATCGACTCAAAATACATACCTTCCGGCAGCCTCGAGGTGATACTGTGAATAGTAGTAAGCTCATATTAATATAACATGCATGACATGTTGAAATATTTCAGCCAAACAAGTTGAGTATGGTGGTAGAATAAATTTATATTTGCTCGAAGTCAAGCATTCGATAATAACACTAGAGGCATCGGAGGCGATATTGTTTTGAAAACGTATACGTGTACAATGCTTATGAGAGGCAAGCCACACTAGATGAATTCCTGTCAACAAACATTTAACATCGTGTTTGTTAGACTGTCGGACATGTTGTGTCGGCTAATTAAGACGACGGGGCTGTTGTCCACCGGGGTTTTTGTCCTGGGTTCCTTGCGTAGCTATATCTGGAGAGGTGCGGCCGTCCCCTATGGAAACCCGGCGGCTTTCACCGTCCATAAATCTGTCCGGCGTGATATATGTGAAACATTATCGAGTGAGCACCATTTAAGTTAGAGAAAAGTAAAAGATATTTCATATGAAAAATATAAATGGTTTCATATATTTAAACGGTGTACGCTAATTCAAAAAAAAAAACCTAACAGGTTTATTAGCACTGCGTGACCTAGTGGTTAACGTGCCAATGCTGCACGATAACCCGAATGAAATATTCGTGATTATATACGGCGTAACACCGCAATCAAATAATATCTTATCTTAATTAGCATTAAACCGTTCATTATACCCGTTGTATCTAAACCTAAACTGCAGGGAAAAAATGGTATTTTACTGGTAATTTGTATGCACGAATTTTTTGCTAATAATGCAACAAACTTTGACACAGCTGGGTTATATAAACCTACCCGGAAAAACAGATTCATTATAAATGTTTAATAAAAGTTTTGTTGGAATATATATTCCAAATAATGAATAATGTATGTGGAGCTAGTGCTCTTATCATTTAGCGAGGCGGTGAGTCTGAGAAATCGTTATTGCGAGTTTGTGACTATAACCACGATGTCTCCGCTTGAAATCCTTATCCTACTGCTCAGAGTTCACACTTCCCATGGTCAACTCATCTCGAACTGATAGTATTTCTTTTATGTATTGTATGGCAATTATTTACAAATTTGCCGATTAGGGCTATTACACTGTGGAGAAAGTATTTATATTGCAGATAAAACGTTTATACTGCCGAGAAAAGGATTATATCGTGCAGAAAACGTTTACATCGCTTAGAAGCGTATGTACGTGTATACTACGGTGAAGACGCTTTAACTGAAGAGAAACCATTTACACAGCAAAAGACATGTTTACGTCCCAGAGAAAACCTTTCCAAGATGGAGAAAACGTTTCTGCTGTGGAGAAAATATTTACACGGCAGAGATAAAATTTATACCGCCGAGGAAATATTTATACCGCTGAGAAAACGTTTTGTTATGTTCTTTGAAGTTTTTAAAGGACTGAGTTTATTAAATCTACCTAATTTGTTTTTATTTACGTATATTTTTCTTTTGCATGTACATCGTGACTTGTTATAATAATACATTTTGAAAGTTAAACCTATGAATCGTTGTAAACTGCGATAAAATATTGCAAATTTTTAAATGGCACTATACGGGAACATTGCAATCTGATGATGGCAACTTCATTTTACTACCTATTCCTTTAATCTTACTGTGGGCCTTCGTGGCCAAGGTGTTTTGTGTACCTAAAAGAAAGTTAAGGTACATAAAGTTTTTTAAAGCCTATTTTGCCCTCACTGGCTAAGAGAGTTACAGGCTGTCTCGTTTCGCTACTTAAATAAAATGTCTTGCAGGCTTGTGGGCATTTTCTCTCAAGAATAGAGAGGTGGACCGCAAGACATGTGCGGCGACAGCACAGAATTATTCCGACCTTCGCGTGGAGTACACCTTGTATACAGCGGCGATTCCAAACAAGGGAGATAATCCAACACCTTATCCCGACTCGCATAGACAGTCAAAATTTACTGGAAAGAAGGATACGAAATTCCTCATCCATGGATACACCGACCAGGGATCTTCCAGATGGGTAAAAAGCATGGCCCACGAGTTCTTGAAGCATGTGAGTAGCCCTTAATTACTGTTTATATGTGAATATACAATGTTCTGTTCGTGTTACAAAAAACCGACGTATCTGACAATCCCCTACACTTGTCAAGATTTAGCATGTTCAGGCCCCTATTTAAAACTGGATGTTGAATTTTGAAACTCGACGTCCAGTTTATAGTGGGTCGAATTTTGTTGATTATGTGTAAGTGCTTCTTCATGGCGCAAATGGAACACCATAAGAAGTAGAACTCTTGATCCTTTATGGGGATTCACTGTAAGCCCTTGTAGAAAAAGAAATAGCGCATATGTTTTCGATGTATAGATTCAGGGTATTTACAGCCCTCTTCCAGTTAAATTTCCTCTTAGCTCATACTCCTTACAGCGCTTGCGTCGCTTTCTACGTTCTTGTTACATCACTGTCATCAGTACCAAATTTTGTACAAAAATCTTGAACAACGCCGAGATCACTGGGGTCACGGTGATGAGGCAGGAAGTGATGTCGGAAACACAAACAATCCGTCTTAACCTTTGTTTCTAATAATACTTTATGCACATGCATTCTCTTTGTCTAAATCATGTAGGCCTACAACATGATTCTAATCAAGACCTGAAACCATTTTATTGATGAATGCATGCTGATTAAATAGTTCTGCGCGAGGACACAAGTGGTGAGGCTAAGCCTAAACAAGCCAACGTGCGTCTCACGGGCTCCAAAGGTCAAGCTTGTATATTGATGGCAGTGATGTAAGGCGAGCGTAGACAGCGGCGCATGCGCTGTAATCAGTGATGTATTTAACTATTTCAGCAGAAAAAATATCTTGATTGATACAATTTGGGTCTGGTATCTGAAACTGAATTTTGCTATGATAAACCAACAATGTCTGACGTCAAAATAGGAAGATCTGAACGTTATTGCCGTCAACTGGCAGAAGGGAGCAGACAGCTTGTACTACGATCAGTCGGCAGCCAACGCGAGGCAGTGGGTGAGATAATCGGGGATTTCATCAGACAGCTGCAGGAGGTGATGGGAGCCCCGTACAGCAGCAGCACCTGATAGGACATAGTCTGGGTGCTCAAATTTCAGGCTTCGCCGGGGCAAGTCTTAACGGACGAGTCGCCAGAAATACAGGTGAGCGAGAGGAATGTGGCACACGTGAAGGAAATACTGCTTACAGAGAAATCTGCCAGGTTACCGAAGCTACATTGTTTGGAAAACATTTGTGACTGGTATTCTCTCCCTCCCATAAGCGGTAATGCCAAACGATGATTTACATGCTCGAACTCTTTTTTTTCTTTCTTGTCTCGGATTAATTCCAGTTCGTTCGCTCCATAACTAAAATACGTTCAGTTGCCATTTGTTATCTCATACAACGGTTATGTACCGGAAGGACATATCTTGAATGTCTTTCATGTCTTTTCACATGCAGCACCTACTACATTTTCAGATTTCTTGGAATTTTTAGTTTTAACTATGAATAACTTAAGACTTTGTTGTTTTTAATGTCTGACTACATTCGACAAGGTCTATTTTGTATACTAGTATATATTTTCAGGAATCATTCTGCTGTAATTCCGCCTCTCTATAATGTGAACATCAGCAGAACCATATATTTGCCTATTACATTGTATTATTATAATTATATTGGAATGATTACGATATAACGCCACATCGGCAGCATTGCGGTTGTATCATGGTGAGAACATGTTTAAACCAGGAAACAGTAAATGGTTTTCATAATGAAAACATCACAAATCAAATTGTCGGACATTTTTGAAACCAGTTAAAAAAGCGAAGCTATTGAAAACCACTCTGAGTTCGTAAAAATGAGTGAGAAGGCCGCACTGTTGAATTACACAATATGCGTATTTATTTATTTATTTATTTATTTATTTAGATTGGTGTTTTACACAGTACTCAAAAATATTTCACTTATACTACGGCGGCCAGCACTATTGCGTGAGGAAACCATAACATGCGTAAATTATGTGTGGTATTGTACTGTGTTAACTGCATGTTTTTCAGCAAAAATATTTGACCACTAATATAGAGGTATATTCTATGATGCATTTCATTACTTGCCGTGTTTTTTACAGGGTTGGATCCAGCAGGGCCGTGTTTTCGGTTCTCTTATTGACGCCATCCACACGGATGGGGACTCTCTTCTGCAAGGAGGTATGAACCAATCTTGCCTTATTTCATCGTTGCAATTTTTATGGCCATACTTAATCATGTTGTTCTTAAACGGAGGCCCCAGCCAGTTTATGCCTGGAGGAAACCGAAGTGCCCGCTGTGAACCACCGACCTTTGGTGGAAAACAAATGGTCTTTCATTTGGCGAAAATTAGACTGCCCAAACGATGACACGAGCGTCGTCGACCGTTTATAGTTTCCACAAACAGCGAGAACAGCGGAATTTACACATTCCTCGTCCTAGCCGGGGTTTGAACCTGCATTTTGTGTGTCCTGCATAGTGATTGAGAAGCAAGTACCTTACCCACTCGTTCATGACCCTATTTTGCCAAATAAGCTTTACATTTGTTTACGATTGCCCTTTAAGGACGCATGACTTTGTCGCTTTTGTTGGCCATTCTCATGTCTTACTTCGTGAAATTGAGCATTTTAACTGGACTCCTTACCCGCTAAGGGATAATGTACCATTTGTACAGTCAAAGTTCCCTTTTCATGAGAAGTTGACACCAATTCTTTTGGCCGTACCCCAGGGTTCGGAACCGTGTCGGCTATGGGGGACGAGGACTTCTACCCTAATGGCGGAGAAAAACAACCCGGATGTGACCGCTGGTTCTGGCGGCCAGTGGATAAAAGGTACGGCATAGAAAATCTGGTTAATGGCAATGTTGTCTTTGTTTTGAGTGTCGTCTTTTTGTGATGAGGAGGTAGACGTTTAGAAAGCAAGGATGTGAGATGAGATACATGAGGTCTAATTGTAGCAAAGGAAGGATTTGTAAGGTAGTTCATTTATAGCAAAAGGGACATGTGATGAGGCAGTTCACAGGTAGCAAGGAAAGGATATGTGATGTGGTCCTCCATTTACAGCAAATGAAAGACTTAGGTGATTAAGCAGTTTACATAAAGCTAAGGAAGGACTTTTGATGAGGTAATTCATTTATAGCTAATGAAGGACATATGATGAGGTAGTTCGCATATGACAAAGGAAGGACATGTCATAAGGTAGCTCATTTAGAGCAAAGAATGGATGTAATGAGGTTGTTCACGTGTAGCAAAGGGAGCACATATGCTGACATAGTTCATTTGTAGCAAGGGAAGGACATATCATGAGGTAGTTCGATCAGTCGTAGCAAGGAAAAGGCATTTGATGAGGTAGTTCATTTATAGCAGGAGGGTTTACGGATGAGGTAGTTCACATATAGCAAGGGAAGGACGTGATGAGGTAGTTCACATATAGCAAAGGGAGGACTTGAGATGAGGTAGTTCATTTATATCATAGAGAGAAGTTGTGATGAGGTAGCTCACATGTAGCAACAGAAGGACTCACATAAGACAGGTAAATAATCAGTTCACTTGCATGCAGAAAAACAGCAAGAGCTGGATTGGAACACGCGACTTTCTGGGTCAAGGCTCAGATAGTTGCAGGGAGGAAGCGCTATAACCATCTGAGCCTAAATTAAGATGTTTTAGGACAATATATAGGTAACGGTGGGGGATGAACTCTCCTTCATACGATTTACTGGTGCGGGACGGAGGGAGGTTTTGGGGGTGGGGTGGAATGTGAACTGAAGACATATATAAAGTGACAACAAATAACTGATGCCTGTACCGTTCCGTCTTGCTAGATTTTATCACCAGTCGTGCCTTTAGTCACCGCAGAGTCCAGGATTTGTTCCAGGAACCCATCAACCCAGCCAACTCATTCAAGGTTTACCCCTGCCTTAGCTACAAGCGTTACAGGCATTGCACCACTAGTGGTTCCCGGGGGTCCTCCAGGATGGGTTATCACACCTCTCTAAAGAAGCATGGGATCTACGCCCTGCGTACACACCGGAAATCCCCGTGCTCCTACGACTGTTATCCCGAGCCGCCGGTATAATGTCATTTACCTCCGCAAATGGAGGCTATGTTTTTGCTGGCATTTTTTTTCTGTCCGTCAGCGAAAAAAGTTATGTACGGATTTGAATAAACTTTTGGGCATATTAGTCCTTGGGCGACCAGGACTAATCCGTTAAAGTTTGGTGGCAATCCGGATGAAGGAATTTTATGACTATTCTTCATTATATTAGACATAGGCCATAAACGCAGAGTATTGTCCCTTTGTCTGCAGTTTGTATATATTCAGCTTTGGCGGAGGTTGAGGCAAACTCCGGTAGTGCCTTCTATGTTTTTAATATACAGAATTTCCGATCCTTATTTTCCAATTCTTCCGATCCTTATGTCTCTTGTTATCTGTCACATATGTTGTAATATTACCCACATTTTTGGTTAAAATAACGACGTGAGATGATGCCGTGAATATTGCAAGTTAAGAAAGAACGCTTTACTTATCTGTTTATTTCATTGTTGTTTAACGCCGTTGAACACGTTTTACTATATAATGACGGTCAGTTTTATAGGTGGAGTGTGAGGCGTACACTACTGCGGAAGCCGGATGCGACCATGCTCTTTCCTACACATTCCTTCTAAACATGAACTGCGATATTTGAACGACAGTGCCAGATTTAGTCGAGATTAGGGCAACAACGCGAGATTCAGTTGAGATTCCCGCGAGACTCCAACGACATTCGGCAGAGTATCTCGTGCAAATTTTATACCCAAAACTGGAGTTTCATAGCGAGCGACATTCGGACGACAACGCCATATTTATGCGAGATTTGGTGGACAGTACGATATTCAGACGAGAGTTAGACGAGATTAAGGCTGACACAGGGGCTGCATGGCGACCCATGTACTCTGTGTGTGGGAGTGTGTTTGTATAAGCGATTTAATAGCTACTTATATACTGTTAAGTGTTAATTGTAAAGATGTAACATTATTATTATTATTATTATTATTATTATTGATGATGAAAAACAATGCCAAAAGAGAAAGCATAACATGAATCAAAAGACGAACTTCTGAGCTTCACATTTGATAACAATGAAAAATATGCTGAATGCAATGCAGCGTACAGTCCCTGTTTGCAAAATTTCAAATAATCATAATAATTCAGGTAATAATAACTTTTACCTTAGCAAAATAATATATCACGAAGTTGACACACACAATGCAACGTTTTCGGTGACGGAAAAAGGGCAGAACAGTAAAATATTCCCCATATATTTTAACTTGATTTATTTGATTGGAGTTTTACGCGGTACTCAAGAATATTTCACTTATACGACGGCGGCCAGCATTATGGTGGGAGGAAACCGGGCAGAACCCGGGGGGAAACCCACGACCATCCGCAGGTTTCTGGAAAACCTTCCCACTTACGGCCGGAGAGGAAGCCAGCATATTTTAACTTGATGATACGGCTCTACACCCTAAGGACACATGTAGATAACCATTTACGTGAATAGCAATTAAAATTATAATTATTGCGACGAAAGCCAGCCATGAAAACACGACCGTTGGAGTCAACGTAACCCTGAAGAAATCGTGGAGAACTAGGCCCTCTATTGTCTCTATATTAAATAAATCGGCCTAACGCTGCCTGTAGGGTCACGGTCAGGGGGAGACACATGCCTTGTCCGTATATACAATATACACTAAGGAACTCAGTGACCGTTTTGTATATTTTGTAACTAAATACGGAGTACCGTGTGTATAAGGGCCCAGTTAGTGACAGATATATTTTTGTCATTGTACACTACCTGCAGAGGCCACTCGATGAGTAATTGCTGGGTATTGTTAGTACATACACGAAATGCTTGTAGGAGCCAAGTCATTGACTGTTTTATCTCGTCGGACAGCCAACCAACTGTGACTCAGTCACTTGTCGGAACTGACCGAATATCTTAAGTGGCCCAGTCAGGCCAAATATATTTTTATTTGTGTATCTAGATATCTGGAGGGACTCATTCGGTTAATGATCCGCATTGTTCAAATAGATAATACCTGCATGTAGGGGGCCTCGTCAATAAGTGATGTTCGCTGTCCATATTTGTAGTACCCGTTTGGGAAACCATTGACGTACAGATGTACGTCCTTAGTTGTTCGTACAGGTGATGACGTATAGAACAAAAGTCCAGACAGTCACTGCTATACATTGTCCTTATTTATTTATTTATTTATTTATTTATTTATTTATATCATCGATGTTTTACGCTGTACTCAACAATATTTCACTTATAGAAGAAGGCCAACATCAAGGTGGCATGAAAGCCCTAACCCACGACCATCCGCAGGTTGCTACAGACCTTCCGACGCACACAATTTTTCACTGTATGTATAATATATTTCCATACCGCAACTGTTTGAGCCTTAAACACAGATGGTTGAACTTAACTGTATGCAACTTGCTTGGTAAGAAATAGAAAGCTATATCACGTGAAGTTAAGTTCATACGTACATGCGGCGATGAGAATAGCCCATCTTGAATGTACAGACGTTACCCGTAGCTGAGAGCCCAGACAGTAACTCGGACCGCCGCTGGTAGCCCCAACTAGACCGGAAGGCGAGATTCGGTCGAGATTAGGACAACAGAGCGGCATTCAGACGACATTTAGTCGAGAACGCGAGATTTAGTCGAGATTCATGGGCCATTCAGACGACAGTGCGAGATTTGGTCGAGATTAACCCGTCACTCGAACGACAGAGCGAGATTTGGTTAAAAATGTCGCCTTCTCGACGGAATGTCGTCTAAATCTCGTCTTAATGTCGCACTGTCCACCAAATCTCGTGGGAATCTCGACTGAATCTAGCGTTGTCGCCCTAATCTCGACCAAATCTCGACTAAATATACTGTCGGTCAAATATCGCTGTTCTTGCTTTGGACCAAATATACAAGAAAAAGCCTGGCCGCATCCGGCTTCCATGCACTTCTAACCATAGCCAGTTACTGACGATCTTTCCGACTTCAGGCAAGATACGTGCTTGCTGTTCGAAAATTTCGTCCAACAAGACTTTTCGTTAGGAATTTGTTTCGTTCAGTTTTGCTTTTCTGCGTGCGTCGGTTTGACTTTTAGATTCAAAAATTTCAACGGTTGAATTATTGTTACAAAAAAAAGTTCGACAGTTCAGGGTTTGACTCCACGTCATTAAACCGATAACATAGCAATTATATGGATGACAAGTTCATTCAGTGAACGGCGTTTCGGTATAGGTACTAATATCGTTATCAAGCTAAATGTGTGAATACAGAGATGTATATGGAAATTTGATCAAATTTATGGAAACCTGATCAAACTTATGGAAATCTGATCAAACTTAACCTCAAGACCATTCGGCAATTTAGTCTTGCAATATTTGCATTCTTGCAATTTTCATTCTTGCAATATAGTGGCAAGAAAATACCGGAGCAAAGGTTTCATCAGGAAGGGCTAGCTGAGAAATAGGTCTGAGTACTCACAGGACCGTTTCGGTATAGGTGCTAATATCGTTATCAAGCTAAATATATGAATACAGAGATGTATATGGAAACCTGATCAAACTTATGGAAGTCTGATCAAACTTATCGAAATCTGATCAAACTTAACCTCAAGACCATTCGGCAATTTAGTCTTGCAATATTTTCATTCTTGCAATTTTCATTCATGCGATAAAGTGGCAAGAAAATACCGGAGCAAAGGTTTCCTCAGGAAGGACTAGCTAAAAAATAGGTCTATACGTACTCACAGGACCGTTTCGGTATAGGTGCTAATATCGTTATCAAGCTAAATGTATGAATACAGAGATGTATATGGAAATCTGATCAAACTTATGGAAATCTGATCAAACTTATGGAAATCTGATCAAACTTATGGAAATCTGATCAAACTTATGGAAGTCTGATCAAACTTAACCTCAAGACCATTCGGCAATTTAGACATTAAGGATCGCTAACAATTAACATATAGTTGAGCCTTTGGCCCCGTTATGACTTATTGTCCTACCTGACGCCCTCTTCGTTCCGGTGTTTTGATGTTCACTTTTGTATGGTGCTCTATTTGTGCCATTAAAATGCATTTGTATCAACCTCAGAACTCGCAGGACCCTAAACTCCACGTCGAGTTTCAGAAGTCGACGTCGACTTTTTGTTCGAGTTTTCACATACAGTTAAGCCTCTTATAAAACTCGAAGTCGAAATTCAAATGAGCCATTAAATGGACAAAAACTCGACTTTGATAATGATACTGTGGAAATTTGGGGTTCATACACCTTTTCGGAAACATGACGGTTTTTTTTTTTGGCCTCTTTTTGCATGTTAAAACCTCATGTTAAAAACGACGGCGCGTTTCAAAACCCAACACCGAGGTTTAAATGCGCCTTTAACTCGCAAAAATTCTTAGTGAAAACTGGACCTCGACCTGGAGTTTCAGGTTTTGGGGTTGATACAAGTGCTTTTTCGTGGCACAAAAAGGACACCATACTTTTTCCAATTTAATGGCAAGAACATATCGGTGCAAAGGTTTCATCGAGAAGGACTAGCTAAGAAATAGATCTATACGTACCCACAGGACCTTTTCGGTGGTCTCATGGTTTAGGCGTACAACTCGAAGTCGGGAGACCAGAGATCAAACCCGGATGTGGTCATATCAAAGACTTTTAAAATGGTATATGTTGCGGATGTTTTGAGCTACTTTTGAGCTATACATACATATATATATATATATATATATATATATATATATATATATATATATATATATATATATATATATATATATATATATATGGTTGGAGGAAACCACATAATGCAATGGCCTTTTTGGAAGGCAAGTGATCATAATTATGCGGTGTCGGCCGTTTATTGCCACCAACACCTGGATCCGGAGAGTCTAGGAGGATTCCCTTGCTGAACTGAACGGGCTGGTGAAAACAAAATTCACGTATGAAAGTCTGTAGTTCCGATATACAACTAAATTCATGCGGAAAATGGTATCAAGATGTGAGCAGCTCAAGGTCATATGATCCAAAACTAGCACAGCCATAACGTTGTCTCTAATTAACAATAACAACAACAACAAAACAAAACCAAACAAACACAGATGGTAATCTTGGTAATACTTTTTGTCATGACTTTCTTGCTCGACCAACATTACAACCGTCAACCACAATATCATTTGAACAGTACGTTTAGTGATATTTACATTTATAGTACTGTTTGAAACTATTGCATCTATGTGAATATCGTATCAGTTTCACGATGTTTTGTTCATACAATTGTCATGTGATTCCTAAACGAGTCTATGTCTATAACTACCACGTGGGCCTACACCTGATGTTACAAACTGTTCTGTTATACATCCGCGGGAAAATTTTACCATGCAATTGCGCGGAAACTTCCTTTCCTGTGAGGGATATCTCGGGAACTGGGCCGGCCGTAATTGTAGTTACCACCTCGGGCTGTTCTTGACGGGCTTTCAGACAGTCCCGTTACTAAATCATAGCTCACCTCATACTGTGCGCAGGAGGGGCTGACGTGGTTTTGCCCATATACTTGTCCACCTCCATTATTCCAAGCCTGGACTAGATCACGTGGATAACTTTCGCCATGCGTGTATGAATCAACATCTACGCTGGACGCAGGATCATATGACCTTGAGCTGCTCACACCACCGTAACCCATGTAAGCTCCTTCAAAGTCACCAGGATTCCCAGCGTCCAAGTGCCGGGCTAGCCGGTTATCTCGCCTTTTCCTTGAGCGAACCGATACTCTTGGAGACTCGTCAAAGTTGCCCTCTCGTCGATTCGGTTGAGGAACGCTTACATAATTAGATGACGTGACGTTGTTAGTGTAGCTGTTGTTGTTGTTGAGAAGTTGACCCTGGTAAGTGTCGTCTGGGTATTCATAAGGCTTTGGTGCGTTTTCCTGAGTTTTCTTCTTCCCCGGGTTGTAAGGCACTATTTTCCCATCAGACACCGTAACGCATACCTCTGTCGTTTTCCTGCGCCTCATCCGACTTCCAGACCGCGATGGTGCCCGAGGGGGGCGTGGGCATAGTTCCGCACCTTCGGGGTTCGTTGTTTTCGGGTTGGGGCTCCCCTCTGGGTGCTGTATGTCATGACGTGTGTAATAGTTGATCCGGTGCGAGTGCGAGACTCTGGTCGGGCTCTGATTGCTGTGGGATGTGTTGTCAGCTTCGGTGTCCGCGTTGATGTTTGAGCGAAAACTCTTAGGCATCAACTCTTCTTTCTCCTGCTGGAATTCGCTAGCCTGAGTTGATGGACGCTGCTTACTGCTCTCACCACTTCTCCTGAAACTGTCCTGGCGTGACAGTCGGGATTGAGAGCCGTCGTCGCGTCTGCTAGCACTGTCCACGGAAGACTTGCTCTTTCCACTTTGTCTCGACTTGAGGCTTCGTCGTCTAGCTGTATTTACCCGCTGCTTTTGCTTGTTCTCGTCCGAAATTTCTAGGAGGCTGTTTTCTTTTGTTGACCTCACTACACAGTCTACTTCGTCATATCCGCCATTGCCCGTTTTGTTCGTGACGTTCTCTTTTCCCGTCACCTCTGCATCAACCAGACCGTCAGTGCTAGTCGTTGTGTTCATACTGCTTCCACCTATACTGTCATGTCGGCTGAAGTCTGGTTGTGCAGCGCCACCATCTGCAGGATCTTGCAGTCCACCGTTAGTGACTTGAAGAACATGCTCTACCATGTAAGCTAAGGGATTGCTGGGATCCCCCACATTCAGATGAGTTTCCATACCCTTTTCCAAGTCCTCGACTCCACTGCTTTCTTCTATCTTTAAAGGATACGATGTTTTATGTGCTGAAGACATATCACGACTCAGTTCGTAATAGGATGACCAGTAATCGCTGTCTACCGCCTCTGTAAATAACTCCACAATGTTACCAAACCCTTTCTGTTCGGCGATCTCCCTTGCCGTCTGGCCCACGTGGTTTCGCTGATAAACGTTGACACTGCGCTGCCTCGTGCGATAAAGTTCAAGAAAAACATAAACCATAGGGCCTCTTTCCATTGCACATGCGTACATCAGACATGTATTTCCTGTGACATCTCCAAGGTTAAGGTCAAGTTGTTCCTGAAGACAAAAACAGAGTTGATTTTCATCTCTGTTACTTTCATGTGAAGCAAAAGATTTTATATCTAGAAAGCTTCATCCTGTGGAACATCATGTCATATTACTTACTTTGTATGCAACAAGGACCGAATCCTGTGGAACATCATGTCATATTGCTTATCTTGTGTGCAACAAGGACCGAATCCTGTGGAACATCATGTCATATTGCTTATCTTATGTGCAACAAGGGCTGAATTCTGTGAAACATCATGTCGTATTGCTTATCTTGTATGCAACAAGTACCGAACCGTGTGGAACATCATGTCATATTGCTTATCTTGTGTGCAACAAGGACCGAATCGTGTGGAACATCATGTCATATTGCTTATCTTGTGTGCAACAAGGACCGAACCGTGTGGAACATCATGTCATATTGCTTATCTTGTGTGCAACAAGGACCGAATCGTGTGGAACATCATGTCATATTGCTTTTCTTGTGTGCAACAAGGACCGAATCGTGTGGAACATCATGTCATATTGCTTATCTTGTGTGCAACAAGGACCGAATCGTGTGGAACATCATGTCATATTGCTTATCTTGTGTGCAACAAGGACCGAATCGTGTGGAACATCATGTCATATTGCTTATCTTGTATGCAACAAGGACCGAATGCGCTATCTATGGTCATAGGATCACAATGCTCTCTTAGTCTTCTATCGAACTTGTGGCATTATTCCTGAGCTCTTATTCGAACTTAAATGCTAATTTTCATTTTTGTGTCAAAGTGTCAAAAACCCTAGGTATTAGGGTAATACTAGGTATTAGGGTAACGTTACTTTTGAATCATAATCTGTTCGCTTAAGGTCTGTGACGCTCGTCATTTTCAAACTGTATCTAACACCGCTTAACCCGCGGCTAGGGACCGTAAAGGCAGCTATGCTCATTACATCTGCATGATGCCTTTATGAACAGTTGCAATCAAAGCGGGACTGAGATACTTGTCTAATTGTTATTTGACCTGGAACACATTCATGAACTACGAATTTGAACTTTGATATGGAATTCATGCCTGGAATATCAACTGTCTGTCCAGCATCATTGAAAACTGATGATCGCTTCTCTCTTGTGTGTTACCTGCTTTATTTCCCATTTGTATAATTTCTTACATACCTTTGTCTTTGGGAGCTAGCGTTAAACGTTATTTTGGAAATGGATCTTGCGATTATCGACTTGGAACGCCCTTTACGGACTACGAATGGTATACGAATGTCCGACATAAAACTTATATTTAAAACAAAACTAAAAATCCTCATGGTTTATGTCACAATTTTAGTCCAGTAAAACACTTTGAAACACTTAAGTCTGAGATATATTTGTGATCCTGTGGCCTAAACTCTAACCGTGTGGCTCTACAGAATTTCACACATGTGCTAAATTGCGGTTAGTGTACCAATGCTTCTAAGAGTTGCCGAAAAGAATAAACTATTGGTTTACATATTATATAGAAAAAAAAAGTTGAGCCCAATGAGGTATCTAGACGGGAGAAATACCATCTACCCTTCTACAACAAATCGTAGCCGATCACAACCTGCCAACCAAATACTCAGAGCACATGTCAGTTATTGGAACAGCTATATTTAAGTATAGGGGCGATATGCTAAATTTGCCGGAGGTCGGCTGAATAGGTTGGCTTGAAGGGGCGTGAGGAGGAAACGTGACCAATGATGATTGGTGGGGGCTTCCGGTTAGCTCAGTCGGTTAGCGCGCTAGCGCAGCGCAATGACCCAGAAGTCTCTCACCAATGCGGTCGCTGTGAGTTCAAGTCCAGCTCATGCTGGTTTCCTCTCCGGCCGTACGTGGGAAGGTCTGACAGCAACCTGCGGATGATCGTGGGTTTCCCCCGGGCTCTGCCATAATGCTGGCCGCCGTCGTAAAAGTGAAATATTCTTGAGTACGGCGTAAAACACCAATCAAATAAATAAATAAATAAATGATGATTGGTAAATGCGGGAAACAGACAAGGAAACAATTAAACATGGTGTTTGTCTTACCTGGTCGATCAGAACTAGAACCGAGTCTATTTGATTCAGAATACATGCGTACATCATTACGGTCTGTCCTTTATCATTCGCCGCATTGACGTCCGCTCCAAACCCAATGAGCATGCGCATTAACTGCGTCCGCCGGTCCGGCTCCTTGATAAACATGACGCATGCCATAAGGGGAGTTTCCTGTCGCTCATTCCGGAAATTAGGATCGCCACCTGCTTCTAAGACTAGTCGTGCCTGGAATTCAAATACGAGTGAAAGAATACACAGTGTGACATGATACAGTAGTGGAAAGACTAAAAGAATCGTCTTTGTACCATATATATATATATATATATATATATATATATATATATATATATATATATATATATATATATATATATATATATATATATATATATATATATATATATATATATATATATATAAACTTTGGACATTTTCTGTGATAGCATGGTATTCTACGCCATGCTTAATATATTTTGCTTACATGACGGGGGTCGTTTTCATTCATTTATTTATTTGATTGCATACTGTTATTTGATGCGCCATACTCGGTAATTTTCATTTTAGCGATGTCAGCCATTATTATAGGTGTAGAAAACCAGAGTGTCCGGGCTGAACCAACGACCTTTGGCAACTTACTGACAAAATTTGAATTGTTTAGGTGTCACGATGTACCAGTGGCATTCAATCCACAAATTCCCTATTCTTTGTGAGAGATTGAACCTGCAGCCGATCTCGTTTGTCCTGGCGATTCCGAGACAAACATCTTAACACACTCATTCAAGAAGGGTTCCCCCTGCTAGAATAGATTCTATTATCATCATGAATGGAACAAGCCCTGGCCCTGCACGGCCTGGGATACTTTATTGTATTATTCAGAAAATTTAGGGCAAGGAGTATACTAGGTCAGAATTTAGACCGTGCAAAGTTCAAACATAAAGTGTTAAGCCCTATACTTAACAGGCTTGACGAGAAAATATTACACGAATGAACGTTATGCAACATCAATAAAAGCCAATTTGAATGTCTCTTCCTTTATATAGGTAACTTACGTCTTTTATGTAAATGTAACAGTCAAACAAGAAATAAATCAAACAAATCTTTACGAATTTGACACAGAACGCAATAGTTTGACAGTCTGATGAATTTTAATTTTGACACAGATATTGTGAGTTATGAAAGACGAATTCTTTTGGTGAGCCTATCTGCTAACGAACTGACCATAAAATAATCAGACAGTCACGGCTATATGAGTACCAGTGTGGACAAATAGCACGTATATTTCTCTCAGTGCTCAGCCGAGCATTCCCAGAGAAGGTGGAGGTAACGCCCTGACGATGGCCTGATATTTGGATATACGCCACTGACCTCTTTCTTATAATGGTGTATTGACGTATGCTTACAGAATGTAACAACACATTATGCAGAGAGGATTTTACTGTGAGAGAAGGGGGAGATTTTAAAGAATAGCCCTATATTCTGTATGCTTGTCGTATAAATTATACTGTTTGATGTTTTCGATCCACATTCGTTGATCTCTTTTGCAGTTAATATGGATAGCCGTACACTTGATATCGTGTGTTTAGTAGATATATGAACTTTGTTTACCTCAGAGAAGCTACTACAACTTTTCACATTGAAAAATTAACTAGCTCGCGGTTTTGAAGCGATCCACTGCATATATAACGAGTTGCCGGAAGGGTGAATGGTTAGGATATTGGCCTAGACTACGACACGAGCTTACCTGTTAACTACAGTACAGGGTAAGTCAGAGATATAGTTTTTCAAGAAGAATGAGGGTTAATTTTTGTATATATTTTGAGTAATTTTGCATTTCTCTTTCACGTCTTTTTCGCCGTAGTGTACGAATGGCATTAGACATTGCCGTTTGCTCCGAAACGTTCGTTAGTTATATCGTTTATACTGATATCATAGACAAAGGGATATGCATTGGGAAGATCCAAGGCAGTAAAATATTTCCAGCCTAATCTTTCTGTTGTTTGCCCACTCATATTTTTAATTTTTACAAAACAGTTCATAACATATAAGTTTTATTAATAAATGGTTTTGTGGTGATATTTTGTACATGATACAACATCAGTCATTTCATTGTCTTATGTAAAAAGAGATGAAAGAAAATTCTGAGAGAAAAAATTCGTTCCCATTCATCCTGCCTTGTAAATAAATCACGTCATTGTGACGTCATTTGTTTCTAGTATTAATGAATGGGTATTCACTCGCCATTGGTTTCCCTATATACTTATCATGTTAAACATACCACAGCTGTCTTAGGGCTTGTTTTGAATCATGTATAAGACTGATTGTAAACCTGAAGATCCCCTGACTTCAATACTTTTAAATGTCTGTTTCAACCAAATCCTTGGCAACCATATTAAGCTTGAATGAACTTTTTATATACCTCCTGAATAAAACTTACAGACACTGGATTGATTTTCCAAACCAACAAAGAACTACGTCTATATATAGCGTTTATATAGCTCCAAAATTGCTATAGAAAAACGTTACACAGTAAATCCGTACATTTATTTATTTGATACGTGTTTTACGCCGCATACTCAAGAATGTTTCACTTATATGATGGCGGCCAGCATTGTGACGTGAGGAAACCGGGCACATCCCGGCGGTATATCTATATATAGTGTAACTACGAATCGCACCAATGATTGCACATTGCTCTTTTTGAAATGAAGCTACGTAACTCGAACGAAGAAGCAAAATACTAGACCAAACATAAGGGATTTCCACACAGTATACCAGTGCGAGAGTATACGTGGTATAATTGTCAGCTATGCACATGTGTACGTCTCTTTGCAGAGGCAGCAAATGTTTATAATATTTAGTTTTTTGTGTTTTACGGCAAAAGAAAAGTATACCGTAAATAGGCTTTCAATATTGGCTTATCATCGAATTAAATACGTATATATACTTATTTTAACTGTAACTTGCACGGCGAATTGTGCTCTTCTCTTTATAACGATTTGGCTGCGAAATAAAGCATGAGATGATAATCTACTGTTACGGCGCATTGCTTATAAAGAGTTGTTGATCTCCTGGAAATGCACTTTACCATAAAAGTAAAATGATGTTATCTTGCGTCTTTTATCGCGTTTTTATTATTTTCACATTATAATTCTTCATTGTTTAAGTAATAGGTATTAATAATTACCTGTCTGTAGCGATTGTAACACACCAACTCGAAGACGTTGGCCGACATCCCGGGAATTACAAACGTAGCCTAATTAAATACAAAAAGCTTAACTTATTTCATATTCGCAAAACATCCACATCCATAAATTGTCCCGTCAAATATCGGAGTTTTTGGTTTCAGCTCGGTAGAGAACTATGGCATCCACAAATTTGGCGCACCGCACGGTTAGAACGTTGCTGAAAATCCTTGATCCTTGTAGTCCGCAGTGGAACCTATACATGTATGATTAGGTTCGAAATCAGTCCGCTTTCCGGCGTCTCAGTGTCGTTGCTAAGTGGCTATCGGATATGACCCCCAGGGAAATAGAAACCCCTTATATTCCTCCCTTTATCCATAATTCGTCGACAAACTTTATGCACGGCAGTCGGTTGATCTCGCCAAGCCGATTAACGACACATAAATAGAATGTGGTTAATCTGATTAAGGCGGATTTTGGAAGGGGAACACAATCGCGATTTTTATTATATACCTATATATAATGTGGAGTTCATGTTGAGATTTGATACCAGCTATACTTCGTGTGTGAATAGCTCGAGGCAATTATGTTGTCATGATCTGGTGTGCAAACCTAACGGATCATTGCCTAACTGTGAGCATTGTTTGTAGAACTGTGAACATTGCCTCACTGTGATGCACGCGCCAGCCCTGTCGCACTATACATGGGTGTCAGCAGAACGTGTCACGTCGCGTCATATACACTGTTTACCACTGAATTACAGGAAGCCGTTTACTCCTATTTCATTTGATAGGTTTATAGTAATTTTCGCACCATTTCATTCCTAATCTTCTAAATCAACTAATTATAATTTATCAGTAAATCACAATACTTGTTACAAAGTTGAAAGAGGAAAATCAGTTTTTATAAGCCCCTCCACATAATTATGGATGGTATGACCCTGTCCGTCTATCCGTCTGTCCTTCTGTCCGTACATATTTTTGTCGTTATACCACCATATCTGTAGAACCGCTATGCTTTTTAGAGTTACTAAGTTTCTTAACATTTCTATCTCTATGTTACCACAAGAAAAGCAATTAAACTAAACATGGTAAAATTAAGCAGTCACCAATACATGTAAATTCACGAAGACTAGATCTTAGGCTTGCCGGAAATGTACCAAGAGTAGCTGATTGATTCATTTCATCCGGATTTAAAATGAACTGCAAAGGTGTATTGCCCGATATTGAATATGTGTACGATTATGCTTTTACACCGTACTTAATTTTTCGGTCATGTGGCGACGAGGAGTCATTACGTGTGTGTACATATATTGCCGGCACTGAAGTATCATGCCGAAAACACCAGTCATGACACCACGCCCAGTCAAATTATTATACTAACATCAAGTCCTGTTTCCTTCCTGCAACCTCCCAGCACTGAGCGCCAAGCAAGGTAGCAATTTTAGCATCTTTGGTACGATCCATCCAGGATTTGATCCCGGATCTTCCGACGAACTCTCTAACTATTCGCCGCGGAAGCGGTTCGTGACTGAAAATTATCAGAGTAAATATATGTTAATGATTGAGTTATTTAAACTTCTTTGAATGATGTTTTACGCAGTACACAAGGATGTTTCACTTATACCCCGGCGGTAAGCACTGCTTGTTGGCGGAAACCGGGTATAACAAGTTGTTGGCAGACTCCCCCACTAACGACCAGCTGGACTTGAACCCGTAGCCATCGCATTGTTGCTCGGCTCCTGAGTCATTCTGCTCCACTCAGCCACGAATGCTCCGATGTTAATTAGTCGTGCTGCATTTGACTAATATACGTGCATATAAGCAGTTTGTACAAAGAGAGGTATCGCCAATGACGTAATGTTCTAAAAACTAAAATAATAAGCAATGGACAGTTTCTATACAACGTCACTTGGGGCCTCCGTGGCTCAGTTGGTTAGCGCGATAGCACAGCGTAATGATCCAGGAGCTTCTCACCAATGCTGTCCCTGTGATTTTAAGTCCAGCTCATGCTGGTTTCACTCCGCCTGCAAGTGTGAAGTCTCACAGCAACCTGCGGATGGTCGTGGGTTTCCCCCGGGCTCTGCCCGGTTTCAACCCACCGTAATCCTGGCTGCCGTCGTGTAAGTGAAATGTTCTTGAGTACGGCGTAAAAGACCAATCAAGTAAATAAATAAAATAGCATGAATAACTTTGGGCCATTGTATAGATTGATATTAAAACCTTAATAATGTTTTCATAAAATTTAATATAACTTCCACAAGCGCTCTCAGAATCAGCCAGTTGAGAATAATTTTACAAAAAATGAAAGCGTAACTGTTCACCCATAACATGTTATTCTGTGTATGAAGACCACAGTCAAGTTTGTCATATCCAGCATTTTGACAACGATTAGAGAAAGGAGGGCATTTCTGATGGTTTGTCAAGATTTTGTAAAGTATTAAAAAATTAACATATAATATCATAAGGAAACTGTTGTAATTTAACGCTGCATCCTATGTCAGATTAATACAGCAAGGTGTGACTCCCCAATATAACTGTTTAACATGTAATCTGATATTATCTTACTACCGTCTGTCAGCAACCTGCGGATGGTCGTGGGCTTACCCCGGACTCCGCCCGGTTTCCTCCCACCATAATGCTGGCCTCCGTCGTAGAAGTGAAATATTTTTGAGTAGGGCGTTACACATCAATCGAATAAATAAATAAATATTTTACAACCTGCAACCAATCATTGTGTGGTCTAGATTTTAAGATGTTGGCAATCAAGTTATATACAATTTAACATACTGTATCATTTTAACGCTTACAAAATTGTGAGATTTTAACATTAGTGTTTGAAGAGAGTATCTCCCTGCGGAGGTCACCAGCTTCACAATTCACTCTGGAGGAATGCAGCACTGTTATGTCGTATCGATTGCGCTCAAGACACGGAGATGTGTTAATGGAGATTGTCAGATGAGCAAAGAAAATAAACCTGTTTAAAGGTTATAAACTGAGTCACCTGGAATAATGCCGCCTTTGTTGGGAGACGTGCTAGGCCATGTGACGAGCTTCCCGAGCTCATGTTACGTCGGGAAATGCGATATGTTAACCACACCGACGTGACGTCCATGTAAAGGTATCAGTGGAACAGTGGCATTGACAGCAATGCCATTGTTCACTTTAAAACAGCAAGGCAGTTTGTCCACTCCTGACAATAACAGTAAGGTCAGGTCATCTTCTGGTCAAACCCATTACAAACCAAGTAATAATACGTTTCAGATAAATTCGGCCAGATCACCTTCGCTGGAAACAAAAAAAAAAAAAAAAAAAACAATTCATGAGAAATCCAATCTTCTTCTAGACTTAAAATTCCCGCGTTTCTGTCCGTCTTTGATTTGTGATAATAGATGTTTACGTTGTTTTTCGTCCAATATAAGAAGTAAAGGTCAGACTCATGTTTAGAGCTTATATATTTTACTCAGCAAATCGTCCATTACAGGTTATCTGTTGATCGATCCGATACTGGACTATATATATAAAGTATACAGACGATAGTATATCTTAACTTCAATATTACACTTAAACGACATTTATGGGGGCTAACTTTAAAAGCTTTCGCAACTCTAAGACTCCTTTATCTCAAAGTGCCTTGAAAATCAATAATCAATCAAATATAAATGAAACGCCTTTTTTCTTGTGGAAGAAATTTACCACCGTGTTTGTGGTTAATCGAGATTACGGGCGTGGGCTATAAACCTAACGGTTTTTAAATATAGACCTTTCGATGTCTTGGTCACGGCATAATGGTGAATTGTCACAGTTCAACGTTTTTCTCGCTAATCTGAGCTGGGACTAGTATATACAATATATATACAATGTATATAATAGTCCCAGATCTGAGTAAGAATTAAGACTAATGTTGTCCCAGATATGAGTAAGAATTAAAACTACTGTTAACTATACCCGAAAGTTTAATATATTTTATGAAAACATTTTTATATTAATCGCAAACCGAAAAAGCATCAACAATCTAAAAATCCATTTAAAAGACGCGTATTAACACCAATGCGTGTTCAGCTGCGACGCGTACACGCACCTCAAGTACGTAAAAACCGCGTTCAAGAACAACAATTGGATCACCGCCCCTAATAATAACGGCGTCACCTCCAGCTGTCGAAGCTAAAAACACGCGTCACACAAACACTGATTGTTGCAAGGCAGCGACAATAAATCAGGATCGACTTTTGAAAGTACATGAAGTGAATTTAGGGCTATTTTGGGTCACAAAATCCGAATCAGATTTCAAAACTCGAAGTACAAAAACACTAAATTGTGAATAAATACCGTACATTTAAAGCAAAATATATACAATTGTGTATTTAAGTATTCGCACAAGGCCCCAGATATACCATATATAGATGAAAACCAATCAGTGCAAGCAGTTAGTTGGCTTTGCCAGCGAGGAGCTCCACAAATTAATATAAATAGGCTAGTTTAAAATAAACAATGTATCAAAGCAATTTACTGGACTCGGGAAGTTTCGTGAACTCGGTCCCAGTTTATGGAATTTTAGCGGTTATAGTTATATGCATAACACCTGGTTGCTTCGTCAGTAGATTGCTGGAATAGATTTATAGCCTACTGATTTTCGATGATACAGTACATTGATTGAAATATTCAGTCGTAACCAGGTCATTTTTTGTTATGTAGTGGGGCTTGAAATAGAAATTCCTAATGTCATACTCGGACATTGACTCCGTTTGCGACACGCTAGAAATCCTAGATCCTATCTCATCTTTACATATGTAAGTATATTTATATGGACAGCTAATTAACCTCAGGTGATGAGATATCGTTCAAAGGGAACATTATGCGGATCGGCGTAGCTATTTGGAAAACGTTTGAATCGTGATTATCAGATGTATAGGCCTACATCCAAGTGCCACACTCATCAATACTATGATTGAACAGAACTCTTAGAATGTCAAAGTTCTGTAGAGTCACCCCCTTTTTTGTGATATCATCATTTTGTTTTATTTTTTATTTCTAAAACATGAAAGCGAAGATTATTGATCTTCGAGAGGTGAGAGCTTCACTGATGGAACGAGTCAGTGTCGTTCGAGGGTACAGCACAATTAAGACTGACGCTAAAAATAAGTCCAACTAAACAAGCCGCCCATAGAAAGATGGCAATGTGTACGTCAAGCAACACTCATTTGTCTCACGGTCTTTTCATTCTAATGTCAGTGGGATACAGTGCCCGGCGCCCGGTGAGATGTATTTCGGATTATTTTATAAATTCACCAATAACACTTCACGTTATTAGTTAGCAAAATGTAACCATGATTACATGTAATAACGTATCCGTTTCATTTATGATTTACTTTCTTTTCACTTGGGAACTGCTTTTTTTTGTGCCATTCCCACAAATGAAAGAGTATCACAGTATAGAGAACTCGCTTTCAATGCTTGTGAGCCTTCAGTCAGATCAAGCGGTTGAAGACGGTCGTGTGGCCGTTTTTGCAGTCTAACGTTCGTTGACCACGTAATTGTTTTCCACCAATATGCAAATGTGTACATCATCAGTGCTAAAGTTCATCATTAACTTGCCAAAGATCAGTGGTTTATCCCTTGCAATTTGGTTTCTCCGGCCCATGAAACTGACCACCACTGTATAAGTGAAAAATTCTCGAGTATTGCTTTCAACAACAATCAAATAAATAAAATAAATAAGGATGCGGCCAAACCATGCAACGTTAGCCAGATTCGAACCTGAGATTCCTTATGTCAAGGGCTGTCAGTAGCCTTTTTACCACTTGATATATAATAGTTAAAATAACCGTTATGTTGTGATTTGAGTTATGTATCTAATTATTTCTTTAGAAAATGTTTGGATGAAACATGGCGTTAAGCCATAATCCTTCATTCATTCGTTGGAATAAAATTAGAATGCAACTGCCTTACATGTAGGCAAGATTTATTTTTTCTCAGATTACAATATAGAGATTCATTCGTCTTTTTATAGTATTATATTCCTGCATAAACCAGGATTCTGCTGGTGAACTAAGCATCTCCGAGGCCCGTTCCCTTTGCATTGTTTTAATGTTATTGTATATTAAATGTAATGACAACACAATTCATTTTGAGGAATTCTTGACCAGTAACGTCTAATAAATAGCAGTTCACCTCACTGCATTCTTTTACCTAATTCGGCTAATAAGTCTTTTATTTGTTATTTGCTACTATTTATGCATTTACATTAACTGTTAGAATAAAACCTTAATTGAGGTGAATTGACAAGAGGCCGTATTTCACTTGTTTACGTGTTACCATTTGCCACTATCACACTGTGTATGCTCTCTATATGTTATGCGTTTTTGTAATATTTCATGTTTCGCTCTGTGTGCTGTTAAGTCCAGGTTAAGAACCCTTGCCAATATGTGAAACCAAGTAGAAACCATCTAGCTGTCTCAACTGAGCGCGAAATACTGTAGGTTCCTCTCAACAAGATACTGAATAACCGGGCACGAGAAATCGCTTTATCGATCAGATTTGTAATTAAGCTACATGTCAAAAAAAAATGAGCATTGGTGAAAGGTGAGAATCAAAAGTTCGAGTAGTTGCCCTGTTTCCTGTTCATGGCCTTTCCATGGAAAAATGTAAACATCAAGCTCTCACCTGTAATACATCAGCCACAGAGTGAAACAAGTGTTTTGAATTCTTGAGATGTATGGAACCTTTTAAATGTACCTGGCAAGTTTCATTCAAAAAAAAACTATTGACACACCACTGTAGTCAACCCTATCACCAAGGCTTTTGCAGAAACCTCTGGTCCCTGTGTTTCACCGTTGGATTATAACGTCTTATTTATTATTACTAGCTTTCTTGCACCATCCGCTACAGTTTTGCCAAGAAGCTTTTGAAAATTTGTGAAGTGAGACAGGAAACACTAGCAAGACGTTTCACTAGATTTGAAGACGTATTTAACAGGTCTGATAAAGTTTTTCTCGCTTTATACTTACTGGTTCGCATCGTCTCACTGAGATGACGGTCTAGTCATCCATGGACGAGTTAGAATCGAAAATTATTCACCAATAATTACAGGCATCGAGTTATTCGACCGGAACTTCAGGTGATTCCCTGCGTACTGGGCGTTGCTATGGAGACTAATTGACCCTTCATTATTGAAGCCCTTGATTTATAAAAGACGGTCGTTTGGCCGAGTTCTGAAATACCGTCATCTACCTCACATCTACTCAGGTACTTTTCCTGTGCTGAAAATTGGCATTTTTGATTCTTTATAGGCCTCAGAGAGAAATATCCGGATAACCACAATGCTAAAAATGCGTTTATTTTTATGGGATCAATTTGCATGCATTTTCAAAATGATTCCACGGCATAGTTTTCTAACTAACATGTTCTTTATCTGTTTACCTTAAAATTATTTTTTTTTATCGTTTATTTCCAGGAAACACTTCTGCAATGGATCGGCGGCAGTTCGCTGGTATTTTGATGGTTATATTTCTTGGGTTTGGAATCGGTAAGTTCATATTTTAAACTTTTTGTTTGTGTTTTCGTTCAGTGGGGTACATTACCCGTCGAATCAAGCTGGTTTCATGCAGATGTTACGCTGTAGTACTTTTGAACAACACCTTTGTTTTACGAGCACAATTATATAAAAAGGACGACAGGAACAAAAGTACTCTAATTGAGAGGATTTCTTACAGGCGGGGTATGTTTTCCATTAACCGGCAAATTGGTGGCTCTTTACGACACAGAATATTTCAGTTTCAAAACTAGTAATTAATCCGATCTAAAGCGCACAGTGTTTTATTCTGTTAGTGTATAAATCACCTCTTCTGACCGGTTACTTCCGAATAGCTAACTTTAAACTTTATAGTACGAGAATTAAGTGTTCTTGCATGCTCTAATTTCATTTATGAAACTGGTCTTTTTTCAGCATGGATTTGTTGTATTTTTGGGCCCCGACCCAATAGTTATTGGCATATTTCCTTAGGGCATCTTGGCAGTATAGAAAGAATGAAGAATCGTACTTAAGAATTTTTCAGACGACAAGTCATTAGGTGTGTGTATATAAATTGTGTCTTCGTGTAGCAGAGCGAGTCCATGCCCCCAAAGTGCTGCCGCCACTTAAGTATCATGCCCAAGACACTCAGGTACATTATACTGATATCGGACCAACCAGTCATGTTTCCTTGATCTAACCTCGGACTAAGCAGTCATGTTTCCTTGATCTAACCTCGGACCAAGCAGTCATGTTTCCTTGATCTAACCTCGGACCAAGCAGTCATGTTTCCTTGATCTAATCTCGGACTAAGCAGTCATGTTTCCTTGATCTAACCTCGAACCAAGCAGTCATGTTTCCTTGATCTAACCTCGGACCAAGCAGTCATGTTTCCTTGATCTAACCTCGGACCAAACAGTCATGTTTCCTTGATCTAACCTCTCAGTGTTGAGCACCAAGCAAGGCAGCGACAAGTACAATTTTTAAATTTATTCGTATGACCCCACCTGGGTTTGATTCCGAGTCTCCCGATAGCAATATAGATCACAGAACACTTTGTGCATAGAGTATCACGTTGAAACCGCACTAAAGTGCTCAGCAATCCAGTTCTGGAACGAAAACACAAAAGCAAATGCTGGTGCAAAGTACCAAGTGCCTTGTGCTAAGATGTGCTATTCACATGTCCCGAGTGCAAGACGATATTGACTTCTGCAGGATTCCGCAGATATATGCGCTTGTTAGATTAGGTTTGCAAAGTTATCGCGGAAGACGAGAGTAGCCTTTCACAAACCAGGTTGTCATTTCGAATCCAACTTCTTCTAGTTCAGTCAGAACTTTTTTCAGGGTAACTCGAGAAATGCCAGGGTTCTGTCCATAATGGCAGGGCTCTGTCCATAATGCCAGGGTTCTGACCATAATGCCAGGGTTCTGTCCGTAATGTCAGGGTTCTGTCCATAATGGCAGGGCTCTGTCCATAATGCCAGGGTTCTGTCCATAATGCCAGGGTTCTGTCCGTAATGCCAGAGCTCTGTCCGTAATGCCAGGGTTCTGTCCATAATGTCAGGGTTCTGTCCATAATGGCAGGGCTCTGTCCATAAATTACGGCGTTTTCGCCTAAGATTTGAACCATGACAAAGTTAATCATTTTTAATAATTTTGACTGATTCTGAGAGTTTTATTCCTCTTAGATAGATTTTTAAATCTCTATGTGGAAGATAGGTTCATATCCGAGCGGAAAAATGTGAATTTCGGCAATAAACGAAGTATTCTATGACCTATATTTGTTTTTAAAAGTGTATATTTTTATGTGAATTTTTAGGACAAATGCAGTAAGTAAATTGTTTTTAAGTATTGCGTAAAATACCAGGCGAATAAATAAAATTGATCACTTTTAGATCACCCTGTTAGTATTTTCGTATGATTTGTATGAAATACACAGATGTAATAACAAGATTCAAGAGAGGGCCGCCATGAGGTTTTGTGAAAAAGGGCGTCCTGCTGAGGGTGTGTGGCTAAACTTTCACACAAGTTGCTTGGCAACATGTAATGTTAGATAAGTAGTGACCCGTTTGCTTCTGCACCAATCTCATCATTTTTATCTCTTACGTTACTTGGAATATTGACAACGGTCTGCTATATGAGGCTATTCGCTTGAGATCACAACATGTGTTTGTGTCCTTATACATCCTTTCGCCGCATGATTTTATCCCAGCACGGAATTATCGCGGTAAAATCTGACAGTGTCACGGTAACCTTTGCATTCCACTGCTAATGAATGGTTTATTTTCTCAAATTGTGTATCCTCCTGATGATTATCAAGTTTGTTCTTCAGGAAGAAAATGGAACACTCTCCGTTCATTATGTCTCATCTTGATGCATCTTAGTCATGTGTCACTATCCTTCCGTTTGCTCTTCTTGATCTTCCTGTAACTCCTACTCGCAGACAGACGTTTGTTCGATGCTTCAAAGAAAAATTTTGCCAAACCTAATACTTTGGATAACAAATTAACTGTCACTTTCATGAATGGACCTAGTCTTAAGAAACGTCATCGCTGTGGGAAGTAGGCACGATGTTTAATACTCCACTTTGGAATGGATGGTTCCCTTTCTACCTTTGCACCTGCCTAAACAGACGCTTCCTCTGACCGGCATTTTTTGTTCGCCCTAATTGCAGGCTCGGCGGAACCATATTCTGCGAGTGAGTGATTCGGATTTGTGATATAAGGAAGTGAATAAGTCAGTCTTCAAATTATGAGTTCAGACAAAGGCCAGAAAGAGACATTCCCTGTCCACGTGCTCATTACAAATTCTGCTTTTCCTATTTGGGAATGATTTGGTTTATACATACCGTTATTAAAACGGAGTAGATATTCGAGTGTGTTGATATCACGTACATGGTATACACGTGAATCTGGTTAAAATATGCGCATTTCTAAGTTTGCAATTAATTTTCAATCAGTTTCCATATATTTGACTAATTAAATCATAACTGTAACTGCCCATATGTCATTTGTTTCATCTTATTATTGGTAATAAACTGTTTATCTAATTAAAGGTATTGAACATTGACAGCTGTGCATGGGCCATTAGTATAATATCCACAACCTTTACTCTCTCTGTGTATAAGATGAAAAGAGCGATACGCCCGAGTAGGCCTATGTGCCTGGGAATTCAGATTAGACGGTCTTGGTGTTTTCGTATTCGGCGGTCGGTTTCCCCCGGGCTCTGCCCGGTTTCCTCCCACCATAATGCTGGTCACCGTCGCATAAGTGAAATGTTGTTGAATACGGCGTAAAACACCAATCAAATAATTTATTAAATAAATAAATAAATATCCGGCAGTGAGACTGAGTATATATCGTGATTGGGTGGGGCGTCATATCTGGCTCCTTTGGCATGGCATTCACCTGATGCAGCACGTTAAATTGTTTGGTAGTTTATTTACCTATCTGTTTGGTTGGTGTTTTACGCCGTACTCAAGACCAGCATAATGGTGGGAGGAAACTGGGCAGAGCCCGGAGGAAATCCACGTCTATCCGCAGGTTGCGGTCTGTATATCAGGACTAGACTGTTATACAGGTAGACACGATGACCGAAAATGATGGTAATGCCAGAAGCCCAATGAATCTAGATTAGCCCCATTCAATCAGTCAGTCATGGAGTTAATTTCACACTGCACTTTTCGATCAGCGAATCAGCCAATCAAAATTAAGAATCGTCTGTTTTTGTTTTTTCAGATTTCTTCCACTGTTCATCGCAAGTCTCAGCTTTAACGTCGTCATACGATAATGACACTGCCAGTACTGAGACAATGGAGGACGTCAACGCGACCACGCCCCGCCCAAGGACCGTCGACGACTTTATCCACCTCTCTTACGTGGAGCTTTCAGCTCTCCGCAAAGTCACCAAAATAAAAATAATCGGTTATTTCCAGGGGAAATACCTAATGATTGAGGATTCCAACAGCACCTTGTATTTGGTCGGTCTCCCTCGTCGGGAAGAGGCTGAAGAAGAGATTAAAGAAAAGCTTAAAAACCACACAGGCGAGGGAGAAATCTGCGTCGGCCATCTTTGTTTGTCGTACGAAGACTCTGTTAAGAGAATGAAAGAATTAGAAGCGATGCGGCTAGGAAAACTCATTCCCAGCGAGGTCACAAACTTTGCTGTCATGACTAGCATCGTGTGCCTTGTAATACTCACCGGTGTGACGGGTAAGTTATCTACAGTTTTTCATCATCCATTTATCAGATTTTTTGTTCGATGATTAATTATTCATTATAAGAATTCATTATTAAGTTATAAGAAGATGATCAAATCGCATCGAGAGGAAGTCCAGGATGTCTCATGATGCAGCATGTTCACATTGAGTCAAGTGAAATCATGTGAAATCATAACGGAATGCGATAAATTAATCAAAATATTATCATGAAGTTAACCGTCTGAATGTGGAACTGCATGAGAAAACAACGGGTGATCAAATGATCCACATCTGTACCAGAATCATGAAAACCTTGGTTAAATGTAGCGAAAGTGGTTATTCATAGACAGCTTTTCGTAAAGGACATTGTTCTTTCCGATGAAAATGTGGTACACTTCTGACAAACCCAAACTTGATATTAAAAAGCAAAATTAGCTGCACGTGTCCCTAAAAGCCAAAACTGTAATCGCCAGTGTGTTTAGTTGATAAGCAATGGACGTTATAAGGCTATTCCCTCGTACAACTGAAGAGTAGATGCAAGTCGGTATTTTACACCTTTAACTCTGGTTGTCTCCACCATATCCGTACCTGACGTCAAATAACTGTTTAAAAGTCATTCAAATAAATAAAATAAATAAATCTGAAGAAATGAATCCATGGATTTTCCACCTTGTACGATATTGAAGGGAATTTGCTGATCATCGTTGGAGTACTACGTTCCAGTAAGTTACGTAATTCCACCAGCGTGTTGATATGTTGTCTGGCCGCCTCAGATATCCTTGTGCTCGTCATCTGTTTACCCTTACAGGTAAGACACTATAATAACAGTTCCTCAAAGTGAAGTTTCAAAGCTAGAAATTCAAAATTTCAATGTGTTTTGAATTTTATGACCCAAGGAGTTGTAATTCTGATACATTTATTTTAACCTAATATTTGTTAGATGTTCCCAGTTTTATCCCCTGAGGTACCAAAGCGAGCGTATAAATCAAATTTCACATATCAACTTAAGCCAAGACTGGCTTCGTGTGTTCGATCCCTGATTCTGTTTACTTCTAACACACATCTTCAAAGCATAGATTTGAAATATTGAGGGAAAACTTGTTTTGATGGATAAAAAACGAGGTTGATAAAAAAGATTTTTTGATCATAACTGTAACGAACCTTCATGCTTCCGATTTCTCTGTGTGTCACCAGATGTCTTTTGTACAAAGTTATGTAAAACTCAGTTACAATATGCCGTATCAACTTTTGGAATCATCCAACTTGTGGAACCAAATTTATCATCATTTGCCTGGAAAGTGGGGATTTTAGTTTGCACCTGCTCTAAACACGTCACGTAACTGTTTTCCGTACAGGTTGTGACCAGATTTTTCCCTACAGCGTACATGAGCCTGGAAGTGTGCCGCCTGTTGTACTACGTGAAACATTTCTCTATCGTGTCCTCAACGTTAACAATGTCCGCCATGGCCATCGACCGGTGAGTGTTAGTCACTTATCGTTTGGTATGTATGCTTTGGATTTTACATCGTAGTAAATACTCAGTTTTTCAGTCATATGACGACGAGGAGTCATTAAGTGTGTGTGTGCATATGCTGTGTATTCTTGTGGCATTCTTGAGTCCATGCCACCAAAGTGCTGCCGCCACTGAAGTGCCATGCCGTTGACACCAGACATTATACTGACCTGGGGCCAACCAGTCCTGTTACTTTGCTTGAACCTCTCTGTGCTGATAATATTGGTGTCTAATCATGTATAACCGTACAGTGGAGTAAACCACGTGACAGCGTGATAACTGGGTAAGTTCTTCGATTGATTCGATAGGGGTTTTATTCTAGTGAACAACTGTTTGTAGTAAATGTATTTTGTCTACTTAAGTATGCTCAGGGAAGAAACTTTAAAGTGTGAAATAAAACACATCGTTTACTAACCAAGTGTGGATACGTATCTCATGAATCCACTAATCGTTCTGTTGTCACCACAGGTACATAGCTGTATGTCACCCCCTTAAGGCCAAATCTTACTGCACTGTGAAGAATGCCCGCTATGGCGTCATCATCATTTGGGTGCTCTCCCTTGGGATTTGTCTGCCAGTCATTTGGCTTGTGGTGAGACGAGAATAACGCTCTTATACTATTGACTTATTTCCGTTTTATATCCTACACTTTAACGACAAAAACCAAACAGGTTGATATAAACTGGACAGACACTCAGCGCATCACTCTCAAGTTTTAATTAGTTCTGAGTTCGATCTTAGCATTCTAATTTGGTTTTTCAGAAGAACGCGTTTGTTACCACTCCAAGTGGAATTATCTATGTGACCAGCTGAAGGAATGACATAGATGAAGACGATTTTCAATTAATTCTGACGAACTTGAGTTAAGGCCCTTACTACTCACTGGGTTCGTGGAAGCCCCTGGCCATCCATTAGGTGTCGAAACAGGCATCCCCATGTTCTTTTGTCTGTGGAATTTGCATTAGAAGTTACCGTTATGGTTACAGGGTACCTTTTACTGGCCAATAAATACACATTTCAAAGCTGTATATTTGAAACAGGCTGTTTGCAGTGTAACCCAACACAAATCTGGCAATTGTAAACTAGCACATTTAGCTAAAAACGTGCTTGTTAAACTAAGATATAAACTTGCAAAGGCAACATTTCATAAATTTCTAATTTTTTTTCTCTTTTTTTTTACACGTATCAGATTATACGTGATGGTGTGAACGCCAAGTATTGCCTGCTTTTCCACTGGACAATACCTATTAAGATAGCCTACTACATAATTATTCTCTTCGTGGTTCTGGGAGTGTCCCTGACGACGATGGTTCCAGCCTACCTGAAAATCTTTTGTGTCTTGTGGAAGAGTACTTCAGAGGCCAAGGCTCTTCAGAACGCCAACGGGTAAGGTTCCCTTTGTAGACAAAAAATTGATGGCTATTTCTCTCCATTTATTTATTTATTTATTCGTATTTGACGCCGTTATGTCTCTATAAATTAATTTAAATTTAAAGTTTGTTTATATTTTTATATCGCTCGCAACATTATTTGAGTCATTACATCACAGCGTTTCTATGGAAATGGGTTGCTTTCAATTCTGACATCATATATGATGCCTTATTTTCGGTATATTGACATCAGTCTGACCTGTGAAACGCCGATTCCCTTTTATTAATTTTTTTATTTATCTTTTAGATTTGTATTTATATTTATATTTATATTTTTTAAATTTATTTTCTTATTTATTTGACTACTGTTTAAGGTCATACTGATTGATTTTTCACATATACGGTGGCGATCACTTTTATAGGTGGAGGAAACCGGAGTGCCAAAGGTAAACCATCGACCTTTGGCAAGTTTTTGTTGAGCTTACCCACGTGTGCCCACCATACTGGTGAAAGACAAATGACCTTCTACATATGTGGAGTGTACAAACGGTCACATGGGCGTTGTCAAGTAGTGACTGTCACCCAGGCGGTCCCAGAAAAACTGAGAGTTGTTTAATCTACATATACCCTGACTGAACCCCCGAACAAACGTCTTTACCATCCGGCTATGACCAGCTAGGGCTTACCAAGACTGCCAAATTTGAGAACAGTTCAATTCTTGACGGAACCGGTACTGTGACAGGTTCACGTGATTAAAGGCGTATCGTCTCTGTCTTTTTTTCCTAGTGCTGGAATTTCCAACTGGTGCATACTAGTTTTGATCCGTTGAGGACAATGTTAATTACACTTTACTTTTGAAAGTGACTCAAACCACTTAAACTATCAGTCTTATATTCTATGTAGATGATTATTATTTTTTTGTTGTAGTAAAGAAACCGGTGAGGCTACAAATAACAAACAAGAGAACGAAAACATTCGTACAAGAATTCAGGTGAGTTTGGTATCCCACTGCTGCCAACGCTAGATACGAAGACAGATCTTCTTGAATAATAATTTGCTAAACCTAATTTATGTTCATAATTTGCTAAATTTAAGTTTTATTTTTTGTTTTTTAACATATCATTTCATGTCATTTAGAAAAAAAATAAACAGTAATTTCTTATGACATTAATTTTATTATGTTCATTAGTTATTCAGTTAAGTTGAATATTCAATAAACCGGTCAAATTATGGACGTAAATACGTTAATATTTGATAAAGGTATCTTTTTACACATATATTTAGTACGTGGGAAGGTCTGTCAGCAGTCTGCGGATGGCCGTGGATTTACTCCGGATTCTCTCCGGTTTCCTCCCACCATAATGCTGGCCGTCTAAGTATTAGTGAAATACTTGTTTCCAATCAAAGATATATATCTATATATACATATATATATATATATGTATATATATATATATATATAATATATATATATTATATATATATTAACTATATATATATATATATATATATATATATATATATTTGACTGGGTGTTTAACGCCGTTCTCAAGATCTCAAGATGTTTCACTTCTGTGAATGTGAAAGGTGAAAACCAACCTTTGACAGGCAGCTGACAAAACTCCTCCTGTAAATTCGCAGCGGAAGTAATTAGAGCGGGATTCGATCATGATCCCATTGGTCAAGTGCCTGACAGCTGCAGCGAATCAGCACTTTTAGCAGTCTGAGTCAATCGGTCCCCTGGTAGAAGTAAGTTTAGTTGTATTGCCGTCTTCACATATGCCGGCTTGTACGGAAAAAATATGGACAGTTTTTGTTCACAGGAGCGACGAGATTAATCTCTGTTTCTTTGCCCAAAATCTTTTTTTCTAGGTCATCAGGATGTTGGTCGTCGTGCTGGTCATTTTTTACACTCTGCTGGGGGCCTCCCACCATACTGGACGCCTTCCACATCACTAGAGTACACGTTGTTCCGTATCACACAACGAGTCATCCATCCCGACGTCACCTTCGTACTCACCACAATCGCCTACTGCAACAGCTTCTTCAACCCGCTCATATACCTCTGCATGTCAAGGTACGAGTCTGGACATCACGGGCACTGTCTGCGAAGCGCACTTGACGTTCACATTGGTTCGAATTCTACAGTCGTATCCATAGTCGAATTCGTCAATGGTCGAACGAAAATGGAACTAACGCTGTCTTATAAGCTGCGTTCACTCAATGCATTTTGTTGAACCATACAAATTATAAGAAATAAAATTGGCCCTGTCACCAATCGTACGTGGAATGGCTTATCAGCAACTTGCGGATGGTCAGTGGGCTTCTACAGAGCTCTGTCCTGTTTCCTCCCATTGTAATTTTCGCCTCCGTGGTATAAATGAAACTTCGATATGAAATTCTACATGAAACACCAGTTAGAATAACAAAGAAACCCCTGGTGTAGCCATGGAAGGGGAAGCATCATGCCATCATGGCTGTGAAATACATAAGTAATGAGGATGATATCATGGTAAACTGTCGCTTAGTAAAGAACTGAGTTTTCCCATTTAGTGATTAATACTGGCCAGAATATTTTTCTCTCATCAAATCTAAAATGACCTCCTACATATTCCGGGCGAAGCGAAAATGACACCTAAACTGCCTTGAATCAAACCTAATACCAGTATTTTTAAGACCTAATTATCGCTAGTTGGGCGAAATCGCTTTACACTCATGTGTCGAAGACTGACTGACTCCACTCGCTCAGTTTACTAAGTGGTCTTATCATATTGGTTTCAAAATATTCCCAATGTTAAAATCTCTACTATCCTCAGAAAGTGTGTTTAGCAAAAATAGCAAAAAATTCTTGTTACCAAAATTTCATTCTACAAATGGAATCCATTATTCTAATTTCTTTAACCACAAAGAAACCCGATAACCAAAGCATTCAGCTACTCTTCGCAGTATGGCGACTGTGCTTCCTATTGGTGCTATTTAACAAATGACGCGCACAAATCTATTTTAATACTCAATTTATGGATTCCATCCAGATGTCGCCTTTGATTCACGGGAAAAGCTCCTCAAATGCAATTTATAACTAAAATCATTAACTGAATAACGATGTTTTACTTTACACACAATTTGTAGCAAGCCACTCGTATACTGTGAGCTGTTTTTGAGACAAAGATCAGCACCTTATCGTTTTAAGTTGAAAAGGCCCGAGTGAAATGAGCAGATGAGTGATTTAGATAGATATATTCTTGAGAATAAGATCGGTATCCTC